>NW_017316451.1:0-655 GCF_000935625.1 Nanorana parkeri
CTAGATCCTTCGGCTGCTTCGTGAATAGACCCCATAGTGATAATAATTCACATGTTAAAAAAATAAAGGCTTGTGTGGACCAAATTGTATCAAAAAGCTATTCTCTACATTAAAATTAGAATTTAGCTTTTGCTTCTTAAAGTGTCAGTAAAAAAAACAGGACTACCTGTCAAGGAAGGACATTCTTTGCCACTGCAAGAAATCCACTTCCTTTAGGAGAAATTCTCAACTGAAGTCTGCTGGGAAACCAACACTTTCAGAGCTCATTGGTTCCTCCCTTCACATCATTATAGGCCACCATAGTGATGTAGGGTTCAGTGGGAGGAACCATTAGGCACTGCAAGGGACCAGGGACAATGACATTTCGGGAAGGGTTCGTTTTCCAGCAGACTTCATCAGAAGATTTGTCTTGAACAAAGCATTGACACAAATTGTCTTATAAGGCGGAGCCTGATATCCAATCTACAATCTGCTGTTTGAAATGTATGAGCTCCACAAATGTATTCAAAGGAAAGGCTAAGGCAAATGAAACAATACATTTGCAGCTGTTGTGTAAAGCAAAAAACAGCGCTTAATCTGCATTTGTATGTAAACTGTTCAGCATTATCTAATATGTCATAAGATTATTAAATGATTAATCTGAAATTAACTGTAC
>NW_017316452.1:0-655 GCF_000935625.1 Nanorana parkeri
TTAGAGTTCATGTGCGTGTAAAGACGTCCCAATACTTGTGGTGATATAGTGTATGTCCCTACACAAGGACTATTCAGTGTTGGCGAACCTCGGCACTCCGGCTCTTTTGGAACTACAAGTCCCATGAGGCATTGCAAGGCTCTGACAGCCACAGACATAACTCCCAGAGGCAGATGCATGTTGGGATTTGTAGTTTTGGCGCAGCTGGACTATATCATTGCTCCAATGGGATGTAAACAATGGAGGCCATAGATGACAGATGAAGATTGGGGGGTGTCTGAGGCGGGAGGGTGGTTTGCATTACGTCGGGGCAAAGAGGGAAGAAGGACTACTGCATTGTCCTAAGACATACACAGTCCACTTGCCCGTTACAGCCAGTTTAGGATCCGGGTTAGACACTCTGTGTGGTTTTGTTGGGGAGATTTCCCAGTTCCAGAGACACAACAGGAAGTGAGATCCCCTCTTAGGTGTCACTGGAAATGGTGTCTCCTCTGAAAGGTCTCCCCTCACCTCCTGCCCCAGGTGAAAATGGTGACCAGTATCATCATCCCCCCATCAGAGATACATTGTGATCGGCTCCACCCATCAACTTCCAACTTTATTTAGATTTGTCGGGGAGCACAGAACTAACGATCCAATATCACCGATCACAGCT
>NW_017316453.1:0-655 GCF_000935625.1 Nanorana parkeri
TGATCTCTATATACACTGATCTCTATATACACTTATCTCTAAAAAAAAAAAAAGAAAACTGAAGTAGATAAACTAATAAGCTGTTCACCAATCGAAATCAGTGAACAACTGACATCTGACCTCTATTTATACCCTGACATCGACCATGCTTACTATGACATCACAATTGCAGCAGCAGCAGCCAATGAGCAGCGAGCAACATGCTCCTGATGACATCACAGTTGCAGCAGCCACCATGCCCAAACTAGGAAGCTGATTGGTTGACAGTTACTGCACTGTTCTCCTTGGTTTTTTTTCCTGATGAGAAGATTGCGGTGTAATGATACCAATCTATATACAATGATCTCTAGACATGTGCACCAGCAAAAAATTGGTGCACATGTCTAGAGATCATTGTATAAATCACAGCAGGAGGTGCAAGCTCCAGCCATGGGCCACACTCTGATTGGATCCCATGTTTGATGACATCACAGCAGGAGGTGCAAGCTCCAGCCATGGGCCACACTCTGATTGGATCCCATGTTTGATGACATCACAGCAAGAGGTGCAAGCTCCAGCCATGGGCAACTCTGATTGGATCCCATGTTTGATGACATCACAGCAGCAGGTGCAAACTCCAACCATGTGCCACACTCTGATTGGATCCCATGTTTGA
>NW_017316454.1:0-655 GCF_000935625.1 Nanorana parkeri
TTTTTTTAGTTCCCCTCCCCCAAACAATACCAGACCCTTTAGGTCTTGTAGGAATGTTAAGAGGGACCATTAAAAAAAAAACAAAGCATAGGGTTCCCCCTAAACGTCATATCAGACCCTTAAGGGGTTTTCTTTAAAAAAAAAATGGATCCACCGACGTAATCCATGGTCAATCACGACTTCCAGCGTTGTCCACGGCGACGACTAAATAAAACAATAAAAAATAAATAGAAATAATAAAAAATGTTAAAAAACGCCGGCCGCTCCCTGCCGACTCCCGCTGCATAATGGCATTTTGACAGATGCGGGCAAAACATAAACAATAAACGATTGTGTAGTTTGCCAGCATCTGATAGGCGAGATATGATTGGGCAGAGTCATCATGACTTTGCCCAATCATGGCTCCAAATGAGTACTGAGCCCTGATTGGGCAAAGTCTTGCACCTGACCTGTGGTTAACCAATTATAGCTTCGGAGGGCTCTTTGTAGTATGGAACGTTGCGCAGTGGAACAGACCGTGAACATCCCATAAAGTTCAGCAAACGCTCGAACGGGCTATGTTCGATTCGAAAACTCATGTTCGAATCGAACCGGCGGACCATCCCTACTTGCTGGCTGGCGATGTCTTCAGGTATTGGAGGGTGACAGGAATAAA
>NW_017316455.1:0-654 GCF_000935625.1 Nanorana parkeri
TATGTTGGAAATTGGACCACGAGTAAGGGTACGTGGACGGTTTGGGCAACATAACGATGTGCGTATTAAGGGCCTCAGGAAAAGGCAGTTGACCCTTAAGAGGATAAAACATTGAGGTTAAATGAGGAGTGATAACATCCAAAAACGTCTTATAAAACAAGGAAGATTACCCAGGACCAGACTTCTCACTGGGCTTAAGTGCTTTAATGGAAAGGTGATCCTCATTCTCTGTAATGTCAGCATCAAGTAAGGTGGCCTGTGAAGCCGAAACAGCTGGTAAACGAAATTGTTGGAAAAAAGGTTGCGCTTAGTTCAATGGACAAGGAGCCAGGGGCCACCTAGAGTTGGGAAAGATGTCGTTGAAATTCCTCCAAAACCAACTGTGGGTTGCTAGAAAGGACGAAATGGCTAGTTCCCAAGGAAATCGTACATTTCTCAGGTTTGAATGAATTAAGAGGTTTCACTAACATCATGCTGGATTTATTGCTACGCATTTAACATTTCTGTCTAGTCCAGCGTCATTGCCTCTAGGCTGCATAGCTGAGGCATAAGTTAAGCTCGGTTCTGACTTTATCAAGGCTAGTAATAAGTAGTTATTTAATTACTGAAAGCTTAAATTTCTTATAAGGTGTCACGATCTGGATCAGGCTTGGA
>NW_017316456.1:0-654 GCF_000935625.1 Nanorana parkeri
CCCTGCCCTGAGAGCTTACAATCTCAAAGTTAAGGGACTATTTAAAATACATGATTTTGTCTGTCAGGCAGTTCATTTAGTCTACAGTAATATGATTTATATAAAATACAGTACAGATAGATGGAGCATGTTTTTCCCAGGGTTCTAGATACAACCATAGGGCCAGAATTGTGTGGCAAAGCCTGCATTGAATCGCCCCCATATCTTCATGTGCTTTTCTCTCTAGTACAGGCACTATCCAGGTTAAGCATCAACTTTCTGGACTGAGATTCTGGCTTAGAAATGACACAGTCGTACAAATACTGATGTTTGTGAAGTTCTTGGTTGACACAGATCTGCCACCTATGGCAGCCATTCCACCTTGTGATTTAATAAAAAGTTACAATGATGTGGTCAGAGTGATCATTGGAGGGGAGACTGCGGAAGTGTTTCCTCCTGCCTGCAGCAGAATGATAACCATAGTTGGATTTCTGTCTGAAGTGCCAATACAGACCATGGTCTAGGCATGTTGATGACTGCCAGTAACAGATTTGCACGTATCTCAGAAGAATAAAAGCTCTAGACTTCCACCCTGCCTGTCCCTGCACATTTTGTGCTTTGTTGTACTTAGTTCAAGGTGCATTATGCAGTGTGGGTAAATTGTCTCATTCAGGC
>NW_017316457.1:0-654 GCF_000935625.1 Nanorana parkeri
TTTCTTATTTGCTCCCTTTTTGGTCTGTTAACTAAACCACTGAAAGCGTATAGATCTGTTTAATAAGTGCAAAAAATATATCTGTTGATCCTGCCAGAAATCTTATCCGCTGATAACTTCCTGCCTGTACTGCACTCAATTATATTGTTCTAAGGCAGCGGTTCTCAGCCTGAAGAAAAAAACTAAACGTATTCAGCCACCACATCCAAGGCCTGTAAGCTGCAATATACTACATTTCTCTTTTTGGTTTTAGATATACTTTATGAGAGAGACAGTAACTGCTCTGAGCCACCAAGAACTTCCTCTAGTGCAGGGGTGGGCAACCTCGGCACTCCAGCTGTAGTGAGACTGCAATGCATCTGGAAGTCATGCCCGTTGCTGGCAGTCCTGCAAAGCCTCATGGGATTTGTAGTTCCACAGTAGCTGGAGTAGTGAGCTTGCCTGCCCCTTGCTCTAGTGTCTTATCAGCAAATATCCAATCAATAAAACAATTATAAGAATATGGAAGAGCAAACGTAAAGATATGAAAGTCACAGCAAATGTTACTTCAAGGTAAATAAAACAATAACAACCATAAATATGGAGAAAGTAAAAAACACTCAGCAAGAGGAAGTTCCCCCATAACAGGGAAGAATATGAACAGAACGGACACCC
>NW_017316458.1:0-654 GCF_000935625.1 Nanorana parkeri
AAACGTCTTCAAGAAAAATACAGCAAGTCCAGTTGCTCTGACTTTTTACAGATATACCTTTTATCTTTATCGCCGCACTGCAAGGGTTAAGTGCTGGTTTTGTCTAGAGAGCTAAAATAACGGAGATATACTCTGGAACCGTGATCCTGGCTCCTAGACTGGTCCCTTCAGCCTGTCTTCCCCACTCCAGCGATGGAATATACCTTGCGTCCTATACACTGTGTAGGATGTGATCACTTACAGGACCTTAGACAGCTGGAGACGAGGGGGAGCAAGGCTGAAGAGCTCGTTCTGTCTAGCGAGCTAAAATAACAGATATATACTCACCCAAACCACGATCCTGGCTTGCTCCTAGACTGGTCCGCCTAGGAGCAAGCCAGGATCGCAGTTTGGGTGAGTATATATCTGTTATTTTAGCTCCCTAGACAGAACAAGCTCTTAACCTTTGTAGTGCAGGGGTAGCCCCACTTTAAAGGGTTAAGATTTTATTTGCCCAGAATTCTTTAAGTTATTTCAAATGCTAATTAAATTATAACTATTATTATTTTAATTAAATTACTTACAATGAATGCTGCACCTTGATGTGTAAAAGTTTTAGTTGTTTTGCAGAATTAGCTGGTCCCCTGAGCACTGGTCTTGATATCCTGTTTTAGG
>NW_017316459.1:0-654 GCF_000935625.1 Nanorana parkeri
ATATATAATGTATGTATAGATATATATATATTTTCCATACACATGCGCAACACAGCATCCCAAGTATTCAGTTACTGGCATGAATGAGGTATCCACACACTACAAACCCTATTATCTCTGTCTTTTTCGTTTACAGACTTATCGCTCACTTATCGCCTGTCCCCTAACCACTTCCTTCAATATGCTCAGATTACACACTTAAGGAAGGCCCAACTGCCTTTCCCCTGCACAAACGGATCTAATTCATCCTATTTCCTTCTTCTTGCGCCTCCTTTTGAAAAAACTATCTCTATCCCACTGTTATCGCCCCTTCAGTACTACACGCAATGACTCTTCATCTACCATACCTACATTTGCTAATAAATGGGCACCTTTACTACACCTCGCGCCAGATGATACTTACCAACTATTACTCCAGGCTTGGTCGCATATGCTTAAATTCATGTCCAGAGAAACATGGCGTGGACTTCAATTTAAGATTATACACAGAGCTTACTATGCGTTGAACTGTGCCCCTACCTCAGCCACCACTACCTGGACTACTGTGTGCCCGAAATGCCACACTTCACAACCTAATTTACCACACCTTCTCTGGCATTGCACATACACTATAACTATATTGCCAAAAGTATTTGGACGCCTGCCTTTACATGC
>NW_017316460.1:0-653 GCF_000935625.1 Nanorana parkeri
TGGAGCTGCACTCTATTGAAATGCTACTCATATACAATGGTTAAATGTTCTCTACATACTAAAACATCTTTTATCCTGATCACCAAACCCCTAAGTAATGTTTATTATTTATAAACATTTATGAGAATTTATCTGTAACTTCTGATTCTTTGAAATCTTTGGGCATATATACACACATAGCCAATGAATCACCCGAAGAAAGTAAATGTACTTTTTTGTAACAGCTATCGTGACTGTCAGGGAGTGGATATCTAATTACGTTGATTCCACCGGGATCTCATTTCCCTTTCTGCCCTAAGATCGAGGCTGTAACATCTGACAGCAATTACTACGCTTTGCAGTTTCCCCCTTTTGTTTGCGTCTCACGTCTATGTGGTTTGTTTCCGCCCCATTCTGGGGCGGGACGGCATCACATTATGTTCGGAGCTCAGCACATAAAATGACCGCAATTGCGGTCAGCTGTATTGACATCTGGGAGAAAAACAGCAACACATTTGTAAGGGACGTACCCTGGTGGGGTCTGGTGCCGGCGTCCGTCGCGGGCCTGTGCGGGGACAGCGGGTTCCTCCTGCCCCGGGTCGCTCACGGCGGGTGATTGCCTCGGGTGACAGAGCCGTGGTCGTACTGCGCAGGCGCGTTGTGGATCGCCGGCA
>NW_017316461.1:0-653 GCF_000935625.1 Nanorana parkeri
TTATATGTGCTGGGGGACTTAATTTTTGGGGGCGGGGTTTATTTTTTTTTAATATGAAACTAATTGTTTTTAAACTTTTATTTGTTAAACTTTACTTTATTGCTATCACATAGGGGGATAACAAGTCCCCTATGTGATAGCCAATATACACTGACAGGTCCTCTTTATGGAGACAGGGTTCTTTAAGACCCCTAATGTCACCTAATGACCCCCAAAGAAGCTGATGAAGCAGAGATCTGCTCCACCGGCTTCTTCTCTGGCTATAGCAGCCAGAGAAATGATAGCTAAAGGTGGAAGTGATGTAATCCACATTGCTTCCCTCTTCAGAGAGAGAAGAGGAGTGATCCGCAGAGGGGAATGCTGATCTTGCCTCGTTCTCTGTAAAGACAGTCGCTGTGCTAGTAACCGATAGTGAAGGGGGGCCACGGCAGCAGAGGGTGGGCGCATTCTACATTGTAAAACAAGCCATTGGCTGGCTGTAGAGCTGGCTGAACACTTCTATGTAACAGTCGGTATCGGCTGTTTACATGCCCGGCGGGATTCTGCTCGCGCGGCTGCAGAACAGAAATGACGTACAGGCACATCCACCTGCTCGGAAGTGTCTGCAGTCCCCCCGTGTATTTACAGTGGGCAGATGGCAATCGGTTAACATA
>NW_017316462.1:0-653 GCF_000935625.1 Nanorana parkeri
ATCACCACTGGGGTTTTATTTTTTATTATATTAAGGAAAACGTAGTAAACATTTTGAGAAAAAATTATGTTGTAATACATTTATTCTTACCCATATTTTTGGTAAAATATAAAAGACGGGGCCACGTCGGTTAAAAGGACACCAAACATGTCAAACCTTAAAAGTGCACGCACCCGCGAAATCGCAAAAAAACTACCACTTTTAAAAAAAATGTTGTGCTTATTTTATTCTTTTTCATGTGTTTCATTTTTTTGGGGGGGAACTTTACGTTTTTTTCCTATTTTTTTTTTCTCACTTAACTTTATTGTCATCACATAGGAGGGTAAGAAACCCAACCTATGTGATAGCAAAGGGATGTGACAGGTCCTCTTTATGGAGACAGCATGGGTCTCCAAGACCCCTAATGTCACCTAGGAAATCACCAATGTTTGAGTTGCCAAACATCCAATGGGGAAAATGTTCTGGAGACAACTCTCTAAGATAGGAACTCCCCTTTGGGGAAATTTTCTTTCCATTCACATATCCAAGACAGAAAGTGAGAGAAAATCTCCCCGGCAGGGCAACACATAATAAAAACTTCAAGGGGTCTTAACCCTTCCTTCCTCAATTAAGAAATATATATGCGTTGTCGCTATACCTATACTATGTCTTGT
>NW_017316463.1:0-653 GCF_000935625.1 Nanorana parkeri
TGTCTAATTTTTGAAATGGAAAGTGAATCATGAGATCTGCATGTAATTTCAGCAGCCGTTAACTTTGGATCTAATCTACTGTTGTCCCCATTTGCTGTGGGTTCCCTTCAAGCAGAATGTCCATATCAGAGCCCGGGTTGTGTGATGGTTGTTGTGGTATCGACGGCGCTGAGAATAAGGTATATTATGGTCGCACCTCCTCCTATAATCCTCCATTTGTGGCCGCACGCAATCTACATTTGGCAATTGCATTGGTCCCTGTGGCTACAGCAGCAGCTTGTGGCTCCGTCATGTCTGTAGCATCGGAACCGTCCTGTGCACTGATCTGTGGTTCCGTTTACCAGTTTATAGATCATTTTTCACAAAACATTGTGGGAACGGATCTCAATCTTACCTTCCGGTACCAGATCACCAGACGGTTCCTGAACGCCTCCTTCTGTCCGTGCGGAGCGAGCTCTGATAGTTTCCTTCCGCTCGGCTGCGCAGTGTATGCGTCAATGGCGTCTTCCGGCAGATAAATCTCATTTATATCCTGTTATAGAAGAACGTCATTTATCATCCAATCATACAATTCATCCTCGATCGTAAGGAAGGGTTAAATCTGACCTCCATCCTCCCCATCGGCCTCCTCTCTGACCTCCCCATCGGCCTCC
>NW_017316464.1:0-653 GCF_000935625.1 Nanorana parkeri
ATTAAGTTATGTATTCATCATTAAGAACAGCATGCCAAGTGTGCAAATGAGTAGACATTGATAAATTCCTTTTGGATGTGCATTTCATGAAATCACAACATTTTCTTTCTTTCTCACTTTGTTTTACTTGGCAGGTGCGGTGGGATTTATTCATCTTGAATATTTTAGATTGGAACATCATTTTCATAAAGAAGGAAATTCATTCTGTCTTCTGTTCTGCAATTAGACTGCTTTACAGAAGCAGGGTATGAGCATTTGCTGCACACCTGCAATTAGGCTCATGCCCAAGGGATAAAAGCCAAAGAGGTATTTTCTACCATATAAGCTGTTGAGCCAACAAATTCATGAAAGTGCCTGTGCCTATTAAAAAAATAAATTTCTATAAAACTCAAGATGAAGTGCAATGAAGTGTTATTTTCAGTATGGACCTTGGTAATTACGTCTCATATAATAGTCGCCATGATATAAACAATAGTTTTTTTGTTATGTATATGGGTTTAAGTGGTTTTAATGTTGTTCTAATATTTGTGTAATATTTAAACGTGCGGTTTTATATTCAGACACTTCAGTATGGCTGATATTAGGAGGTCTTTGTTTGTATTTGTATCTAATAGGTTCTCCAGGAAAGAGTAAACAATTGTAAAATTCAGGAA
>NW_017316465.1:0-652 GCF_000935625.1 Nanorana parkeri
GCTCCCAGGCAATTTGTTCTCCAAGCCCTGTGTGAGCAAAAGAGTGATAGAGTGATACTCGGATGGGCCGAGCTGCGTAGGAGCAGAAATTGGCAAGTGAAGCCTACCAGGAGTAGCTTTGCTCAGCTGCAAGGGTTCAGAAGAGTAAAGTTTGGCAAATGGAGCAAATCAGCAGTAGCTGTGCCCAGCTGCAAGAGCAAATTAAGTGTACTAGGAACAGTTGCTGTGGCCAGGAATCACAGGTGGAGCATACCAGTAACAGTGTCAGTGGCCAGGAATGATGGAAGGAGCATACCTGGTACAGCAGGTAGAGACTGCATGGAGCTGGTGGCGTTGGTATCATGAGGCACAGGAAAAGAAGAGGCTCACCAGGACAGGCTTCAGGAAACACATGGGGGCTCGGTACCTTAAATGGGCAGCCCCACACAGAGTTTGCCAGGCCTCTAAGGATGCAGTCACATGACGTGGATGTGTTTGAAGTAGCCACTGCAAACTTTACTTTTTCACTCCAAAAAAATAAAACAATAGATGAAATTATAGATGCATTCCAGGTGTGCATACAACTAATTAGGCATATACCCCAATTTTCAAAATGACCATCATTTTCACCATTTGACTTAAAGGAGAACTATGGGGTTAGGGCTTTTCCCCA
>NW_017316466.1:0-652 GCF_000935625.1 Nanorana parkeri
CTGATCTATATTGTCACCTGTCACCCGTGTCCTGCACATGTATTATCTCCAGCCCCATGATCAGTCCTGCCCGGGGTTGTCACGTGTCCAGGATTTGAATGCTGTGTCCGGGTTTCATGGCAGCTGAGACCCGGACACATGATGTCAGACAAATGTGGCAACCAGAACTAAGATCGGGGCTACTGACCCCCCCCACTGACGGTGCTGTGTACATATGAACATACAGCGAGCCATTCCTATGTAAATATTGTGGCTAATTGATATGCGCTCCCCTCCCCCCATTGTAGGAGGTGGTACAGTCCGGCGGTGTCTCGGTGCAGCACAATGTCCTCTGATGGCATCCTCCGTGTTACATTCTCCACATGGGAACAATCCCTATTGGCTGGAGGATACACGGGGCTCAGAGACCGTCCTCCCCGGTCACCTTCCATGTGATTTGCTGATCGGAAGGCGGAGCTTGTGTTGGATTTCTTCATCACACAGTTGTTTATATCGGTGCCGAGAATCGGGGAATTTCTATACCAATCCCCCATTGTTATCGGAAGGATTCTGATAGGTTGCTGGGATTATGTTACATTGGCGGTCAGTGTAAGCCTCGTAACCAATTCTTTTCTCGCTCTCTCTCGCTCTCTCTCTCGCTCTCTCGCTCTCT
>NW_017316467.1:0-652 GCF_000935625.1 Nanorana parkeri
GATTTCAGCCGATATACGGCTAAAATCAGCCGTACCAGCCTAAAATAAATAGCCGAACAGTGTTCGGCTCACTTCACTTCTGATCGGTCATTCACTCGGCTGCCCTCGGCAGCTTTGTGAATAGACCCCAAAGACAAACACTGACAAACAAAACGAAAGGAGGACAAAACTTAAGAGAAGGGGAAAGCAGAGTGTAGTACAATTCCTATTTCCTGGCGGCCCATGGTCGTCTCAACACCCCAGTGGGTCTACGCCCGTCCCATAGCGGGTGGCATAGACCGGTTATACCTCAATCTCCGGCATCTGCTCCACACACTGTTGCGAAAGCTGCCGAGCCCCTGAAGATTATCCAGGCCCCCCAGGTAGCTACATATCGGGACAGTGACTCCCGTACACTGGCGGTTAAATCCTCCATCAGTCTAATCTCCTCCACCCGTCGCACCCACATGTCCACAGAAGGAGGGCGGGTTTGTCGCCACAGGACTGTTATGCAAGCTCTGGCTGCGTTCAGCAGGTGGATCAACAGCGATCTTTTATATGCTTTTCGGACGAGCGGTGCCAGGTGGAGAAGATAGACCGACGGCGTGAAGGGCAGCTCATGTCCCGTGATCTCTGTTATCACAGCTGCAATGTCAGTCCAAAATGGCTGAAC
>NW_017316468.1:0-652 GCF_000935625.1 Nanorana parkeri
GAACGGTGGCACAAAGGTTACCTGACTGATACTAAACATGATGGTTTTATCATACGGTATGGAGGAGTTCTGATCATTGGGTCTCTTTATGGTATTTCTGGTTCTGTTAGCTGTAGAGTGCCGAGTTTGGACTCTGTGGATAGCAGAACAATAGCTGGAACCAGAACCGTCACTTTTGGATCAATAAACTAGAACCCTCCACCATAAAAAATGTTAATCTCTCCAATCATACCCTCAGCCCATACGAGACATCCCTATTACAAAAAGGTCTAAATTTTGCCCCCACTGCTAAACCCAATCCCTTCACCCTATTTATAGACCTTAATAGATTCATTCGAAAATTAACACTTCAGAGACACTATGCAAATAGAAAACAGTATCCACTGATCATGCCCACCACCTCAGCGTCCCCCAATGAATCCATCAATAACATTGACGACATAGACATAGACATAGACACTGACACACTAGACATCCTCCGTGACCTAGCAGACCCCAATTTTTCCCACAACTACACATTAGACACATTGGTCGAAGCCAACATCATCCATACCACCTTTAAACCTAAATCCACCTTCTACCCACTACAGTCAAAAGGTTCATTGACACCTTCTACCACGTTATGTACTCCGATCTTCTGTCCATGTGCAAA
>NW_017316469.1:0-652 GCF_000935625.1 Nanorana parkeri
AATTACTGCTACGGGGTGCCCCGCCTGAGTTAGACGGGACTCACTGCCCGGGCATAGCCTCTTCAGCTGTAGCTAGGTGGGGGGGCCTGAATTAGGAGAGTCTACGAGATCAGTTCAGGGCTATGAGGGTCACATCTCTCCCTTCTCCCTCCTCCCCTCTCTCCAGTTCCCTACCCCCTACCCCTACCCCTCCCTTTTTTTCCTCCCCCCCTACCCCAACCTGCTCTCCGTGTACTGGGGCCCGAGAGGGCTCGGATCTAACCAATGACAGGATATATACAGGGGGAAGTGACTACACTGGGACACACTGAAGGCGCCCCCAGGTTGGAGAACAGGGAAGGGAGCTACTTATATGCCCCCCACGAGGAAATGGGTCCCTAGAGAGGTCTACAGTTTTCTTCATGGATAGGAATGTCATCTGCTCTTGGTTTTGATTTTTGCCTCGTTTTTCAATATGGTATTGCGACATGTCGATAATTGTGATGTTAGTTGATATGTTACACTGAGGGTGTTTATCTACTTTTTGTTATAGTTGTCATATATAACACTGTGCGCGCTGAGGGGTGCATCTCCTTGCAATTGCCTGAGTATCTATCCCACTTGGTAACGCTGCCCCCAATAGGCCTACTGTTTCGTATAAACCAATCGAGAC
>NW_017316470.1:0-652 GCF_000935625.1 Nanorana parkeri
ACCCAATCATATGGTTTCCATGGGACTTCACTATAAATGTATATATGTATGTATATAAATGCCTGCGGTGTTAATCAATGCTGATGAAGCAGCGCACACTCCTAAGAATAAATCCATCAAGTGGGTTCCCAAACATGTACGAGTTTTACAATGTGGTGGTCAGCACCTGTATTTTTAAGAACTCTGCAAGTAGGCTCAGTTGCTATTGTGGGACATCGCTGGAAGAACATTCGCAATTATGGGGCATAAGATGTGTAACAGTGTAAAAACTTTTTAGTAATAATACAGCAATTCCAATTTCTTTACTATTAAGAGGCGATGAATAGAGGGCCGTTTTGACAACGTCAGTTTTTTTTATTGCAGTTGCTTTATAGAGAAAAGCAGTAGGATTTACTTAACTTGAAGTAGAACACTATGCACTGGCATAGCATGATGGTGGATTTGCTTTAATAGCGGAAAAGACAAATCTTTAGGTACTCACAATGAAGACAAAACACTTTTAGTAGGCTTATCTGTGTCAGCAAGCAGTTTGGGATGACTGCAACTCATAGCCAGCGGCATGTGATCAATCCTCTGCCAAAAGGTGGTAATCAAGATGCTGAAAATCCCTGTCCTCCTCTTCACTCTCATTCACTTCTGTCAGTGACTCCAC
>NW_017316470.1:2281-2593 GCF_000935625.1 Nanorana parkeri
CCACTCAGTGTGTGTAGGGAAAGAGATCTGTAGAGATATAATTCTGGAGGCATTCCTAGATCAGAAGGCACTTACCTTCCTACAACTGCTGGAGTAATTTTACAGGAAGTAATAAAAGCTGTTTCTCACTACTGAAACAAGATAAAAAATAATAATACTGGGACAGAAGGAGTAGAGGAAGCTCTGGGATAAATATGGCCAATATCTGGACATACACTTTAACATTTATGGTTTATCATTCTCTACAAATACATGGTTGTAGCCATGTGTGCCCTAACCATACATAGGCTGTGCTTCCTGCTTAGTGAAGTA
>NW_017316471.1:0-652 GCF_000935625.1 Nanorana parkeri
CCAGCACCCACCTACAGAGCCCTGGAGAGCCCAGCACCCACCCACAAGGTCCTGGAGAGCCCAGCACCTACTACCCACAGAGCCCTGGAGAGCCCAGCAACCACCCACAGAGCCCTGGAGAGCCCAGCACCCACACACAGAGCCCCGGAGAGCCCGGCACATGCCCACAGAGCCCTGGGGAGCCTGGCACCCTCCCACATAGCCCTAGAGAGCCCGGCACCCACCTATAGAGCCCTGAAGATCTCAGCACCCATCCACAGTGCCCTGGAGAGCCTGACACCCATCCACAGAGTCTTGGAGAGCCTTCACCCACCTACAGAGCCCTGGGGAGCCCGGCACCCATGACAGACCCCTGAAGAGCTCAGCAACCACCTACAGAGCCCTTGAGAGCGCTGCACCCACCCACAGAGCCCTTGAAAACCTTGGAGAGCCCGGCACCCACCTACAGAGACCTTGAGAGCCCGGCACCCACCCACAGAATGCCGGAAAGCCCAGCACCCATGTAGAGAGCCCGGCACCCACCCACAGAATGCCGGGGAGGCCAGCACCCACCCACAGAGCCCTGGAGAGCCTGGCACCCTTCAACAGAGCCCTGGAGAGCCTAGCATCCACCCACAGAGCCCTGGAAAGCCTAGCACCTTCCTACAGAGCC
>NW_017316472.1:0-652 GCF_000935625.1 Nanorana parkeri
ATGTCCGAATTTACGAAAATTCGTCCGAATTTCGATTCGGGGCATAATGATAATGGGGGCACATGTCTACCCCCATTATCAACAAGATAATCCAGGAACTATCCTCATGGCAACACCTGCCGCTCTCTATGACCGTCAGATGCCAACTTATAAGAATGGTCAGCTTTGCCTGCCTCCTATACCCTTTACAAACCCTACCGCTATTGCTCAAACACACTGACGTTAACCCCTTAAACTCTGCCTTCTCCAAATTTATTTGGGGAGGTAAAAAAGCGAGAATCGCACTGTCATGGATGCAACATCCGAAATACCATCTAGGAATGAACGTACCAAACGTCAGACTTTACAATCTAGCCAGCATCTTCCGCCACATTAGAGATTGGATACTGGGCACATCCCTTTACTCCAATACCCCGCTGGAACAACAGCTAACCCACCCATGGTCCCTCGCGGGCACCCTTCACTCCCCTCTACCCTTCCTACCCCCTCACATTAAATCACACGTGCTCATTAAAGACACAGTCACAACCTGGAGGGAAGTCAGGAAACTGACAAAACTTCCGGGCACTATCTCCTAATACCCCGGTCTTTCCAGCGGGAGCGGAGTCCCAGAATTTTCGGATCTGGAATACTCTTGGTATCCATACGATCC
>NW_017316473.1:0-652 GCF_000935625.1 Nanorana parkeri
TTCTGCCCCGGGCGCCCAGAACTCTGGTTACGCCACTGTGAAGTGTTATACGTGCTAAGAAATGCAAAGAACATTTAACACTTCTAAGTGAGAATTATGAAAGTATTCCCCCACTGCAGTGCAAAAATAGAAGGCTACATACTTACAATACACAGACTTATTATATTGGAAATTTGTGTGCAAAGTCAAACTTTTCTGTACAACAGTTCTTTGGTTGTCCAAAGAATAAAAAAAAGAAATCTCAAAAGATAGGTAGCGCATGAAGCAGCAGCAGAATAGGAGCAAACTGTCTTCTAGTGCAAGTACAGCATATTTACCAGAACTACTGTGCACTTTGTCATACACCTATAGAGTTTGCGCAGATTTTTGATGGTATAATGTGAAAATTACAATAGAGTCCCCAAATTACGGAAAGTGTCTGTGAATGAAGATCTCACTGGGCCAAGCTTCAGTATTTTTTTAGTCAGACCAACTGCCTCTACAAAAACTGAAATAATGCCTGCATCAGCTAGGATTGGTTATTTTTACACATACAACCAGACTGACTGAAAAGATGCTGGAGCTTGGCCTATTGTGAAATTACTCCAACCACATCGAAAAGCGTACATGCCGGGGTCTTTTGCACTTTTTACACCTTACCATAGCATATCAG
>NW_017316474.1:0-652 GCF_000935625.1 Nanorana parkeri
TTGCCCCCTGGGCTAAAAGTTGCCAGTCAGCCCCTGAACTCTGTGATGGGGAGATCAGGATGATGGAACTGAAGAAGCAGCTCTGTGAGGACTCCAATAGGGAATCTGCTGGTACGTCCTGTTAGCTTCTGACCTTCTGATCTGATCATGTAGAGAATAACCGGAATAATGATTTACTGTATATTGAAGATCCCCATATATACGTTTTACATCAGCAAGATAAATATACAGTTCCTGAGATAAGACTTGTGTCATATTTCCATTGTTTTCTCTGTTTGTAGATCAGCTCCGTGACGTGAAGATCAAGTTGATGGAAATAAAGAAGCAGCTCTGTGTGAACACCAGTAAGGAATCTGCAGGTACATCCCATTAGCTCCTGGCTATGTGATCTGACCATGTAGAGAAGAAACCGAATGATGGAGGGGAAGACTTGGGTAGGGCTACCCACAGGGGACATGCGGCACATCTATTGGGGCTTTGGAGGCAAAGTGAAGTGGCTCACGGATAAAGAGTACCGAAAATGCTTTTCTTAGAGTATATCTAAAACAATGAAGAAAAATTGAATATATTTCAGCTTAGCCATCCTTAGATGTTGTGGCTCCATTTCTTGCTAAGTGCTGCAATAAAGGTTAAAACACGCTCTTCTGGCGGC
>NW_017316474.1:2042-2305 GCF_000935625.1 Nanorana parkeri
CAAAATCCACATGAGATGGTGCCAGATAACACTGAAATGATCATTCCCGGGTGCTTGTAATGATCACATGATGAAGCCTGACTCCGGGGACAATTATCTCACTGGAGATCAATAAGCTGAACATTGTCTTTGCTGTAAGGTCATCTTCTATAATCAGACCGGCCTCCTTCTCCTTGTATACATGCGGGTGGAAGTCCAACTCCCAATCAACGTCCGTGCCCGTTCCCGCTGTAAGCGCTGCAGGTTTCCTAGACCTCTGTTAC
>NW_017316475.1:0-652 GCF_000935625.1 Nanorana parkeri
AAAAAAAAAATATTGACATGGTTACAGGTAGTACAGCCTATGTGCCTGACCCTCTTTTTGAGGCATACCAGCCATGTACTTCTGTTGCATAGTTCCAATGTTGCTGGTAACCTGATTTTCTAGGAACGCTTTCTTTTTAGAGTGTGTGCAGAGGGAATGAGTGTTCCACTTGTCTACTACTTGCTTTTTACCCTGGATTTTCACTGCTTCTTCCGTGCCACACCACCTCCAGGCATTACACTACTCCTGATCACCTAGTGCACAGCTTTCACTGGCCAGTTGTTGGCCATGCACATACATTTTGGTAGTCTCTCTCCTTGTTTTGGCTGCCTGCCCAACTATGCCATCATAAGATATTTTAGTCCCACCCAGGACTTGAATTTCGGAGATGGTAGAAGTACCTCTTTCCAATATATATACATCTACATATCTTTCCAATATCTGCATATTGTAATAATGTTTCCAAGAGAAGATTACATGGTAAGGGATATAAAGAATTATTTGTAATGATCAGCAGCTCTTCCAATATCTACATTCCTGCATATAATGTTTCCAAGAGAAGATTACATGGTAAGGGATATGAAGAATTATTTTTTAATGATCAGCAGCTCTTCCAATATCTACATTCCTGCATATGATGTTTCCAAGAGAA
>NW_017316476.1:0-651 GCF_000935625.1 Nanorana parkeri
AAAAAAAAAACAACATTGTTAAATAAACAAGTATGGCTCTCAACCTACAATAGCAAAAATGTTTACAATAAAGTTAGGAATTTGGTGAATGTAGGCCAATGGGTCTGTAATGATTTTTCCTGTGGTTTTACTTTAAGCCACTTGAGCTGGATTCCTTCTGGAGGAAAATAGATTCCAGAGTTTTCACAGCTCTTTTGGAATGATATCAGATAGTTGTGCTTTCTGCTAAAAGCATTGGGCTTTATTTCTCGACTTTTGCCTTTTCGTCTCTTGGCTCCCTCCAGTTGTATTGGTAGACGAGCAGACAAAAAATAATTACCTTAGCAGTGTCAAGTTATGTACAATTTCAGCATTGCTTATAGATAATAACAGGGGTACCATTTTGTTTGGGTATATTTACTTCTCTTTTTTGTGCTTAGGTCTTTTTTTAAAAATTTATATTATTGAACCCTTTCAGGACTTTAAGGAAATGATCTTATCATGGTAACATTGTCTGTCATCTACATCTTTGTTAATCTGGAGTTCCATAATTGTTTCAATGATTTTCATTTTCTTCTAGTGTGAGGTGAACATACAGTATATATGCATCTGTGGAGATCTCCATTAATGTGAACCTGTAGCTTTGCCCTGCCCAATAAAAGTACAGGTTCA
>NW_017316477.1:0-651 GCF_000935625.1 Nanorana parkeri
CCTTTCCCCGGTGTGGATTCTCTCGTGTCGAATGAGTTCTGCTTTCGTTATGAAGGACTTCTCGCATTCGGAACAAGGAAAGGGCTTCTTCTCTCCAGTGTGCACTCTCTGATGTATTCGGAGCTGCGATTGGAAGATGAAAGACTTTTGGCACTCGGAACACGAGAAGGGCTTTTCCCCGGTGTGGATTCTCTGGTGTCGGACTAGTTGTGACTTCTTTAGGAAGGACTTCTTGCACTCGGAACACGAAAAGGGTTTTTCATTGGAGTGAGTCCTCTGAGGTGCAACCAGGTCATGTTCTTTTACAAATGATTTTTCACAATCTTGAAAAGGACATAGAAATAAACTACCGTCTCTTTCTGTATTGGTAAAATTATTTGAAGAGGTTTCTTCAGGATTAGAAGGATCTGGTGATCCATCTTCACAGTGAACACTAGGTTGGACATTTGAGATTATTCTATTTGATCTATTCATAGATTCCTCCGAACTAAACAAATCTGTCGATCTCACCATATGATCAAGTCTGTGATGTATATATTGGGTAAAAACGCTTACTCCTGGAGAATATTGTTCAATGTGGTCATTTTCTTCTGGAGGTGCAATAAAATGTTCCTCTGAGGTATTCAGGTCATCGTGTCTACCTGTCAGAAA
>NW_017316478.1:0-651 GCF_000935625.1 Nanorana parkeri
TTCAATCATCGATTATAATCGATTAGTTGTTGCAGCCCTAAAATGGTTTTCCCATCCTCTGTCACTTTTACAGGACAGCTAGGCATGTTAAAGGAAGTTGAAAAATAACAGACTTCCTGGCCGGCTCACGAGGTGACAATAAAAGGTGCCTAAAAAAAATAAAACAAATGTGTTTACCAGATGTATAAATTGGTAAGCTGTAATATATGACATTTTTGCTTTTGGGTTTAGATTTGCTTTAAATCAACAATTAGAATAATTGGTCTTACACAGATGAAGGCATAGAATTTCAGCGTATTCATCCCTCTGAGTACACTGGATATGGAAAGCCTAATCAGGGGAAACCATCATGGGAAAGGAAGGCTTCTGTGACAGAAAGGAACATTAGAACCGTAACATTCCTGCCGGTTCAATCAGAAAGACCATTCACCCATGGAGCAGACACACCCAGGTGAATGTGAACTCACCTGAGAAGTACGATGAGCTCCAGAGACTATAGCAAAGTCCCACTATTTAATAAACCCCCCGAAATCTTCCTCACGGATCCATACTCTTCTAGATTCCCGTTCTAAGCCGGCAGCACTAATACGACTCCCTCACTAAAACCCATATTCTAAATTAACAACTTAATTACCAAAACAATCTCATATT
>NW_017316479.1:0-286 GCF_000935625.1 Nanorana parkeri
TCCGAATGCTATGTAGTATTTGACAGCTGAGAATGTCAAATAAGCGGAGCGAGATGTGGCGTCACGGATTGCTTTACCCATCTGTTTACTTTCGGCAAGGCATATCATTTTGCGGCGAGTTTTCGTCGGGTTCAGGTGGTCATTGTGCGGCGAGACTTTCTTTTTATTGCGGCAGGCCGCTCGATCCCCCCCTTTCCTGTCCTGCCAGGCCAGTGCTCGGATCAAGGGTCTGGTAGGAATGTTAGGGGGACCCCACGTTCCACTCCCCCCCCTTTTTGGGGCTACC
>NW_017316479.1:318-651 GCF_000935625.1 Nanorana parkeri
CGATTTTGGGGGAACCCCACGCACTTTTTTTTGTTTCAACTTGGGGGGGTCCCTCCTAACATTCCTACCAGACCTAAAGGGTCTGGTATGAATTGGGGGGGACCTCACGCTTTTTTTTCCTCTTCTTCTGCAGACTAAAAAAAAAAAAATTGTGATTTTGCTGCAACGAAATTTCGTCCAACAATCCAAATTACGTCCAGACTACCGCTAACGAATTTCGGATTCGTTTGCATTAGTTATATATGTAATTCGTATTTCGAATACATCCGAATGTCCGAATTTCAGAAATTTTGTCCGAATTTTGATTCGCAACGAAACGAATCGCACATGTCT
>NW_017316480.1:0-651 GCF_000935625.1 Nanorana parkeri
TACGACTAGATCCTTCGGCTGCTTTGTGAATAGACCCCTAAGACTTACAACATCTTGCACCAGAGAAAGGGCCATAAATCATTTATTAATTGAGCAGGCATTACTGATTAGCATAAATGAATATGGATTTGTAGCTTTTGGCTACTGCAGAACAACTGGACCCTTTTTCAGTAAAAATTCTCCAGCCACTGAGCTCTGCAAAGAAGGAGCAAGAAAGTTGACTGTGGCAGATGAAACAGCAGTGTGACATGCCTGAATACAGAATGTGCACATCACAGAGAGAAAAAAACATCAACAAAGCGGACAACTGTTTTTTGGTAACAAAAAAAAATTATAATAAAGCCATCCTATTTTTTTTTTTGCGAGTTTAGTTTCCTGATAATTGCAGTCAAAACAAAACATATAGAAGTCCCACTGAATACAAAAAGTCTATACAAAATGTGTTCCTCTGCACCCTATTGAATGTCAGTCTGATATTTCCCTGGGATGACTGTTTGCAGGTAAAATGTAGCCAGGTTATTCAATAAATGAATGGCCATTTTAAGAAAATAAATAAATGCACATGTATTATAAATAGGGATGTTCAGATACAGGTTCAGATAGCAGTGCTGATACTACCAGGGTTGCAGCGGTTGCAGCTGGGACCTGGCT
>NW_017316481.1:0-651 GCF_000935625.1 Nanorana parkeri
TCGGTCCGGTATAAGACGAGACGTTTCCTGTCGTCTGTCAGAGCGAAGTATCTCCCGGAGGAGGAGAAGGCGGCGGCCAGGATGTGCTCCGTCTCGGTGTCCTCGCTGGCGGGATCGCGGCTGCCGGAAGGAAGAGGAGGAAGATTATAGCAGGTGGGAGGAGTTACGTCTTCCAGGGTCACAGAGCGGGGACACGTGTCAGGAGACATATAACACGAGACGGTGACACGTGTCAGGAGACGGTCACAGAGCGGGGACACGTGTCAGGAGACGGTCACAGAGCGGGGACACGTGTCAGGAGACGGTCACAGAGAGGGGACACGTGTCAGGAGAAAGGGTCACAGAGCGGGGACACGTGTCAGGAGACATATAACACGAGACGGTGACACGTGTCAGGAGACGGTCACAGAGCGGGGACACGTGTCAGGAGACGGTCACAGAGCGGGGACACGTGTCAGGAGACGGTCACAGAGAGGGGACACGTGTCAGGAGATGGTCACATATAACATATAACACGAGACGGTGACACGGGACACTTACTCCGGGGTCGGAGAACTTCTCTCCAGAGCGCTGCAATCACACAGGAAGAAAGAATCACCAGACCTGCGGAGAGAAGAGGGGAGGAGTCAGAGGAGGGGGGAGGGGTCAGAT
>NW_017316482.1:0-650 GCF_000935625.1 Nanorana parkeri
AGACACCCGATCGCTTGAATGTAAAGCTCCCAGCCGGCCGTTAAATTACAATGGCCGGGAAGCAACTCGTCCGGCTCCGCCGTCCTCTCGTTACAGATGAGGACGAGCGGATTTTGCAAGCCCTGGTCATGCTCCACTCCAGATGAATTATGCCCAAAGCTCCACTCAACAGAACACAGCAACAAAAGTGCCAAATTCTTATTGAATCATCGTAAAGTATATAAATCAGATATTGGTACATAAGCAGTCCACCTGGGCTCTCACTGACGCATTTCGCTTCATAAGAGCTTAACAGTAGTCTACGCATCACAGAGCCCAGGTGGACTGCTGATTTATATACTATGGGATTATTGAATAGTGCAGCCCTTTCCTTTCTGTGGTATATTGATGTTATGTTCTAATAGTACATAGAACACAGTGCAGCTGTAATAAAAGGCACAAAACAGCTCTGAATGACCCTACCACCAGGTCCAGTCAGGTCCCACACCACTGATCCCATGCCATATTCCAGCACCAGAGGTCAGAGAGAGCACAGGAGGGTCTAGGAAGTGATGTAATATACATCACCTCCTTTATTCGGGGATGGAGAGGAGCCCAGAGCAGCCATGTCGGCACCGGGCACAGCGGATCTCGGGACCAGCCGTGACAAC
>NW_017316483.1:0-650 GCF_000935625.1 Nanorana parkeri
TGTAGATGTAGGTGTAGAGGTAGGTGTAGATGTAGGTGTAGATGTATGTGTAGATGTAGGTGTAGATGTAGGTGTAGATGTAGGGGTAGATGTAGGTGTATGTGTAGATGTAGGTGTAGATGTAGGTGTAGATGTAGGGGTAGATGTAGGTGTATGTGTAGATGTAGGTGTAGATGTAGGTGTAGATGTAGGGGTAGATGTAGGTGTATGTGTAGATGTAGGTGTAGATGTAGGTGTAGATGTAGGGGTAGATGTAGGTGTATGTGTAGATGTAGGTGTAGATGTAGGTGTAGATGTAGGGGTAGATGTAGGTGTATGTGTAGATGTAGGTGTAGATGTAGGTGTAGATGTAGGGGTAGATGTAGGTGTATGTGTAGATGTAGGTGTAGATGTAGGTGTGGATGTAGGTGTAGATGTAGATGTAGATGTAGGTTTAGATGTGGATGTCCTGTGGATGTAGGTGTAGATGTAGATGTAGATGTGGGTGTAGATGTACATTTGTGTGGATGTAGATGTAGGTGTAGGTGTAGATGTAGGTGTAGATGTAGGTGTATGTGTAGATGTAGGTGTAGATGTAGGTGTGGATGTAGGTGTAGATGTAGATGTAGATGTAGGTTTAGATGTGGATGTCCTGTGGATGTAGGTGTAGA
>NW_017316484.1:0-650 GCF_000935625.1 Nanorana parkeri
AAGCCGCGCCCCCCTGAGGGGCGGGCTTCCAATGACCGCAAGTGCCTGGCAGTCATGAGTCCCTGTGATGAGCACAAATAGCTGATTAAATCAGCGGCCGATGTAACCGGGGGTGTTATGATGGTTCATTAATCACTTGTTCCCTCTTTCTGTCTCAGTGCAAGGGATCCCGCTCGGCTCTCTGTGATGCTGGGCACTGTGAACCTCACCGGTCCGAGCAGCACCAGAGTCATCATTGGTGTGAAAGCTGTCATCCCCCACCCGCTATTCGAAGGATATAGGTCCGGCGGGGACCTTGCACTGGTTGAATTGAAGCTTCCCATCAATTTCACAAGCAACATTCATCCAATCTGCCTCCCTGCCCCCAATCAAGACTTTCCTGATGGGATGATGTGCTCCCTGACAGGCTGGGGGTACACTGCAGAAAATGGTGAGTGGCATTGAGTCCCCAAAGAGCTAGAACTTTACATGTACCGGACGCTCATAGTTGGGTCATTTCATCCAAGTTTTCAGATCGCACCTCTACGTCTCCTTGCGTATGTGTACTGTCACTTAAAATGCTTTATTTTATTTATTTTTTGAAGTTGTGTACAGTCACTTTATCTATTAGGCAGCAGTGACTGGTCTTTATTACAGGAGGGGGCGGAGAC
>NW_017316485.1:0-650 GCF_000935625.1 Nanorana parkeri
TCGATTTTGAAAATAATCGTTAGCTGCAGCTCTAGTTACAAACTAATGTTCCTACCACATTAATACAAGCAAAAACATATGCCTAATCTAGGCTTAATTTGACTGGAAGCCAGTTAAAGGAAATGTATAATGCAGGGGTAGCCAAACCCCGGCCCTCCAGCTGTGGTGGAACTACAAATCCCATGAGGTATAGCAAGATTCTCACAGCCACAGACATGACTCCCTGAGAGAGATGCATCATGGAATTTTGTGCATTGTGTTTAAATATGTTTTGTTTCTGTTAAGTTGAGCAAATATGGAGCATCCTTGCAGAATTAATTGAAAAAAATCTCTATACATACCTTTTTCCAGTGATGTCACAGATCATCTTGACCTTCTTCTTCCTCCAGCTGTAAGAAGTCCCTCAATACTGAATAATACAAACTGACATTGCTCCAATCTGTGCAGTAATCTCCCGTGAGTACAGCAGCCAAGCCATTATGCCCTGGGCTGAATGATGCAGCACATCATTTAACCCAGAAGGGTAGCATCACTGGATAGATAGGTGAATTAGTGAAGGACAGCACAAGATATAAGGCGTGTATAGCAAATAGAAATCATTTTTTATTTGTATATCGAAAAGTCAGAAAAGTTGGGGGTTTTTAGGCAGC
>NW_017316486.1:0-649 GCF_000935625.1 Nanorana parkeri
TAGAGGGACAGAGGAGTAGTGAAAGGATAAAGGGCTGAATAATGCAAGGATGAGCGGGGACAGGTCACAATGATTTTATTCTCTCTCTTTGTATGTTTATATTTGAAAAATGTCTTAATAAAATACGAATTTATATAAAACAATAATAATAGTGACCCTCGCGGCAGGATCACCGGGGATTCTTTTGATACAATTGAAACATTTTACAAATGACTTTTGCAATGACAAGAACATGTTGTAGTTCATCGATCCGGTTCACATCTCATTGTAACAATATGTGAAATATTAAAGATCGGGGGGGGAGGGGTGAATTGTGTTTCATTATTTCTACACATCCGTGATAAATACAAACGGGTGAATCTATTTAGAGAAGTTTTTTTTTTCTGGTGAAAAGTCAATATTTTGTCCAATGGATTTCCTGTAAGGAACATAAATATCAGCTGTTAGATTGATTGGAAGTGTTGCATTTAGGTGAACAGCACGGCTTCCTCTTCTTTTACTAAACAGAGCTCCCACCAAATCGCTCGATATACAAGGCACGCTCCCCCCCCCCGCATGCCGTGTACTGCAGAGATGTGGATTAGAACAATGCCGGCGTGTACTTATAATATCCCGCGGACTGTAACATTACATCTGAACCTCACCCCCA
>NW_017316487.1:0-649 GCF_000935625.1 Nanorana parkeri
AATTGCGAGGGGGCGAGTGGAAATTTTGAGGCCTGATAATGTGTTATAACATTCCCTGTATTATACTATTACCTGTATTATATACATTACCCGTATTATAACATTACCTGTGTTATAATGTTTTCTGTATTATACTATTACCTGTATTATAGTATTACCTGTATTATAGTATTCTATATATTTTAGTATAATATTACTGGTATTATATTATTGTATATTATTACCTGTATTATAATTTCTGTATTGTAGTATAATACCACTGCTTTATAATATTACCTGTATGATACTACTACTACCTGTATTATTGTATAATATTACCTGTATTATAATCTCTGTATTGTAGTATAATACCACAGCTTTATAATATTACCTGTATGATAATATGGTATTATCTTTATCAGCCTTTCTCATCCAGGGTGCCATAACATCCTCAGGAGTGCCTTGAAATGCTCAGACGGTATCATGCCTTTCCATATTGCAGACAGGCCATGGTGAAAGGAGGCCTCCTTATGGGAAGGGGGGACCTGGCGGACTCGGATGTAAAGTTGTACTTTGTGTGTTTTTGCACACAGTCCCCACCTAAATATCCATAGCAGACCCCCGTCTATAACATTCTCTGTATTATAGTATAATATTATTGGTATTATAA
>NW_017316488.1:0-649 GCF_000935625.1 Nanorana parkeri
ATTTCTTCACATACTGTATGTCACAATATAATTTTTTTTTCATGAACTTGGAATTGCCATTATCCAACAGTTTTGAAAATAAAAGACTTATTTTGGGGTACCACATTGAAAACACCAATGGAAAAGTCTTTATATATGATAAAAGTAGAATGCTTTGAAGTTTAGTTCTCTGGAATGATCATTCTAAGATCCCCAAAACAAACCAATTATCTGTATGACATTTTTCTTTCTTTTCCACAACCAGTCCCAAGTTGGTCCATTACATCCTCATCCATACACAGTAAGTCCCTAGCCAGAATAGTAAAATGCACGACCCAATTGTGATCCCTAAAGACCTTCCTGATTAAAGCATTAAAAATGGTAACTTCCTAGAGATACTAATCAAGAGATTAATTAGTCTTTTTCCCTGTATCTCCACCACCCCTGCTTCCAGACTCTCTGCTAACTAGCCATCTGTAGCATGTGCTGCATATTCTAAAATTACTACATAGAAGTGACAATGAACATTTTTGTTATTTTGCTTAGTGGTAAAATTAATAAAGTTTGAGCACATAATGAGTAAACAGATGTTCTTCCTTCCTATTTATTGAGTCCAATGTAACCTGTGTTGTCGACGCTTGTCTCTCTAAAAATGTTAAAGATAAACTTC
>NW_017316489.1:0-649 GCF_000935625.1 Nanorana parkeri
GATCCAGAGTCTATTCTCGGGAGGGGCACTGCCAGAAAACTAAGTAGATCCCTGGATCCAAACAAACCCAGCCTGCTGTCTCCACGCTGTCAGAAACTGCATGCAGAGTGTGCTGGTTACTACTTAAACCGGCGCGCTGTGTGCAGCTTCTGAGAAGAAATGCTATTAGCATAGCGAGGAAGCCGGCTGCGCATTTTGCATCACTCACGCTACGCTAATAGCGTATGTTCTCAGAAGCTGCACACAGCGCGGCGGTTTAAGTAGTAACCAGCACACGCTGTATGGAGCTTCTGACAGCGGGGGAGACGGGAAGCTGGGCTTGTCGGTGGATCCAGGCATCAGGTGAGTATTAAAAAACAAAAATGTTTTATTTTATGTTACTGGGGACATGTAGGGCTCATTCACACTGGAATCGGCCCGGCACGTACAGCTCCGTGCTGTGTGCACAGCCGTATCGGACAGCTCCCGGGAAGGACATGTGCTGCGTATGATTAGTATGCATCCCCTGTCTTTCTCTATGGGTGTATGCAGCCGTACACCACCCTACGCTCACCCGCCCAGCACGTCCATACGGGTGCATGTTTCCTTGCTCGGAGGCAGACAGGATTCATCCTGTCAGTATACGGGTACGCTCACCCGCACCGATGTA
>NW_017316490.1:0-649 GCF_000935625.1 Nanorana parkeri
GCGAGGGAGGTATGGCCTTCCCCAACACTAGATTATATAACCTGAGTTGTCTTCTCAGACACTCGGCAGACTGGATAGGCTCCACATCATACTATTCCAACTTACAACTGGAGACGGAAATGGCCCATCCTTGGAAGCTATCCTCTCTGCTACACAGCCCGTTCTCCACTATTCCTGCTCCTCTTCGTACAAATGTTCTCATAAGGGACTCAATAGTGGCATGGAGGGAGGCTCACAAGATAGCAAAATTAAATCCATATTTCTCTCAACATCTCCACATTAGGGGGAACCCGACATTCCCACAGGGAGAGGAATATAGAACATATGACATATGGGAAACCAAGGGGATTTCTAAATTCATACATTTCATGTCCAAGGAAACCGGAAAAGTGCTCACTTTCCCTGAATTTAGAACCAAATATCAAGTCGCCCCAGGAGACTATCTCTACTTCGCACAAGTTATAGCACATATTAGGAAATTGAGTTACGTACATCCCCTTTCCTCAGTAAGCTCACTTATGGACAGGATTCTCTCAGAGGGCAAGAAATCTATCTCAGACATCTACTCACACCTGAGGCACGCTCATGTATATCCTCTGTCTGACTCGAATATGGTGAAATGGCAGGACGATATTCCAACAGAACAGAT
>NW_017316491.1:0-649 GCF_000935625.1 Nanorana parkeri
AGTGAAATAAATGAACTTTGCACGATATTCTAACTATTCAAGTTTCACCTGTATGTATTGCTGCCCAAAAATAAACAATAAAGAAATGTTTAAAAAATATTACTAGAGTTTGACACAGAAACTTAAATTGCATTTTGGTCTAGTCCTCATGCACAGTTCTATTTACACATTATATATGGATTATATTAACCCCATTTCCTTTTTACGTTCATAGTCAGACAGAGTCAGATAGCATTACTGAGTTTGAATGGTGTCCAGGTTCAAGTTGAAATCTTAGTTTTCAGACTAAGGGAATTGGTTCATTCAGGATATTCAGACTTCTTCTCTTGCTTTATTAATTCCCTAGATAAATGTAATGTGTGAAATATAATATTTTTACTGAAATCGTATATGGAAATAGGAAGAAATTGACTGATAATTACCTTTATGAGGCCTCCAAGGAAGAATAAAGCGTGAAATAAAAGATGGAAGTTGCAGTGTTCCAAACCTCAGGGCACAAGGTGACCATGACATTTTTTTATAGCATTAAATGAATGGAAATATAAGAAACCTCTGCGTGCTATTTTCTATCAGATCTTAAAATTAATAGTTAGTAATAAAAAGTTCAAAAAGGTAAAAAGTAATAATTCAAATGTAATCCGGCGCAGAC
>NW_017316492.1:0-649 GCF_000935625.1 Nanorana parkeri
AAACAAGAACATCTGCAACAGCAATGACATGCTATATTAATGTTCCATCCCTGTAAACTAACTAGCCCCCATTCACACTGGCCACGTGCTTCAATGCATTGGACCATTTTTGGGCATTTTGCAGCCTTTGTTTACCGGTTTCTATTTTTCATTATGCTTTATATCTATTTTATAGCCCTGACGAAAAGAGGGAGGGTATAGTTGCCCCTGAAACGCGTTGGCTGTTCGATGTGATTGCATATTGAACAAATAAAAGCATCTTGGGCCCTTTCATCTTTTGGATGGGTGCCCTTTTCTGGATCTGTAAGCCATTTTTTAGGTACCCAACAAGGGAAGACTGTTTATTTGGAAGCCACCTTAACAGAGCCGGTGGACTTGTTTGAGAGATTCCCTTGGGTTTGATCTTATGAATAAGTGTTGAAGTCCCAGCACCTTGTTTCTTTCACCTCTTTCAGGCGCTCATCTCTCTTTTACTCTGCTCTCTCCTCTTATCAACATGGCCCCTGCTAGCCTATAAACACAGCAAAACCCCTGATTGCAGGGCCGTTCCTTTAATGAGGCCAACCGAGACGGTTGTTTTAGGCGGAGACTCATTGGGTCACGTGGGGGGTAGCCAGAGCATCCCAGGAGTTCTTAGCAACCTGTGAGG
>NW_017316493.1:0-649 GCF_000935625.1 Nanorana parkeri
TGTGCGTCACTCTGACCTCTGCGCTGTGCGTTACTCTGACCCTGCACTGTGCGTCACGGTGACCCTGCACTTTGCGTCACACTGACCTCTGCGCTGTGCGTCACACTGACCTGCACTGTGCGTCACACTAACCTCTGCACTGTGCATCACACTGACCTCTGCACTGTGCGTGTCACTGACCCTGCGGTGTGCGTCACTCTGACCTCTGCGCTGTGCGTCACACTGCCCCTGCACTGTGCGTCACACTGACCCTGCACTGTGCGTCACACTGCCCCTGCACTGTGCGTCACACTGACCCTGCACTGTGCGTCACACTGCCCCTGCACTGTGCGTCACACTGACCCTGCACTGTGCGTCACACTGCCCCTGCACTGTGCGTCACACTGACCCTGCACTGTGCGTCACACTGCCCCTGCACTGTGCGTCACACTGACCCTGCACTGTGCGTCACACTGCCCCTGCACTGTGCGTCACACTGACCCTGCACTGTGCGTCACACTGCCCCTGCACTTTGCGTCACACTGACCTCTGCGCTGTGCGTCACACTGACCTGCACTGTGCATCACACTAACCTCTGCACTGTGCGTCACTCTGACCCTGCGCTGAGTGTCATTCTGACCTCTGCGCTGTGCGTCACTCTGACCTCTGC
>NW_017316494.1:0-649 GCF_000935625.1 Nanorana parkeri
GTTTTATGTTAAAAAAATCTCAGGGTTTAATGTCACTTTAACTGAGAGACACCTTCAAATAGTATCACAAGAGAGGGGTTGTTAGTAGAGGTAGCTAGAAGTTGGGGGTTGCAGGCGTTCGGACTGCAATAAAGGAACGCCGTGCAAGTCCCCCAAGCCGGCTTTTAAGATATGAGGAAGTGCGGGTGGGCGGAGCCGCACGTTCCTCTCTGCACTTCTGCTTTCCAGCGTGGAACGCAGCGGCGCCACACACCCGCGTCATCGCGCCGTCGCCGAGTGCGTTCCACGCTGAAACGCATCTGCGATTGCGGCGGACGCCGCTTACACTATTCTACATGTTCCTGTCCACACTGAGTAAGTGTGAGCTAGATGAAGTTGAGGAAGGAAGAACATATACAGCACTACTTGTAGATTCCAAGGGAAAGAAGAGACTCTTCTGAAGAGTGAATCCTTGTGCAAGTCCTTAAGAGCTGGCTTATCAATTAATGAGCTACTCATTGTGTCTCAGAGGAGGAATATAGAGGGTACTGACACCCAAGTAGACATTGTTTGCCTGAAGAAAGTCCAACATATCTGTCATAGCAAGGTGAAGAGAGAGCAAACCTATGAAGCTTGCGAAGTCTATGAAATGATTCCACACTGTAGAATA
>NW_017316495.1:0-648 GCF_000935625.1 Nanorana parkeri
ACAGGGACAGAAAGTGAGGGGAAATCTTCTGAACAGGGGCAGCGACAGCAAAACAAACTTTACATGGCAAACTGCCAATCGATGCAAGTAAAATGTAGCAAGCTGGACTTTTCCTGATACAATGCAACACAACATATCACTGCGTTTGCCTGATGAAGGGACCATGTACGATCCCGAAACTTTGCTTTTTACACTGTTCCACCATGTCTGTATAATGTCTGTGTACCATGGAGTGCGGGTGACTTCTTTTGGACATGTCAGTCCATTCAGGGGATAATGGATTTACCTCGGATTGCAGAACATACACACAAACCGATCAGAAAATGTAAAACAGACACACATCAGTGTCCCCGATTTCAGTAAATACACCGCAAAATTTATGACAATGTAGTATACACACCGCAAATGGTGGCAGCGCCTCAGATACCAATACACACGCTTATCAGTGCGTATCAGATGACAAACATTTGGGTCTTAAATGTCATTACACAAAAACCAAGGCCATCTGTGTCTCAGGTGCGCATGGAGTCAGTGCCTCCCAAATCAGTGTATGCACAGACACATCAGCCCATCAGTGCCTTCTCAGTGAGAATTTATATTTTAATTAGGAGCACAGACACGGCCATTAGGATATCGGCATCTCGGAGG
>NW_017316496.1:0-648 GCF_000935625.1 Nanorana parkeri
CCCCCCCCCTGGTGTTTTTCTCATATTGTTGTATTACAACCGGGAATTAAAATTGATTTTTGGAGGGTTTGTAACATTTGATGTACAGAGCATGCGTACCACTTTGTTATTTTTTACAAATTGTCTTTTATTAAGACAAAAAAAATGAAATCTTGAGTGTGCATAAGTATTCGCTTTTAAACCCTTAAATAAGATGTGGGCCAACCAATTAACTTCAGAAGTCCTATATTTAGTTGATAAAGGTCCACCTTTGTGCAATTAAAGTATCCCATGATTTGTTACATGATGTCAGTGTAAATACACCTGTTTTGAAAGGCCATGGAGTCTGCAATATTACTAAGCAAGCAAAATGAAGGCCAAATATCTCTCCTAATGGGACAGAGACAAAGTCAGGGTTGGGTTTAAAATTGTTTCTAAAACTTTGAACATCCCATGGAGCACCATCAAATCCATTATAACAAAATGGAAAGAACATGGCACCAAAACAAACCTGACAAGAGAAGGCCGAGGAGCTGAGGCGGAGATGTGAGTATCTGCCCATAAGACCACTTAAAGCTGTACACTTGCAGAGTTGGGCTTTGTGGAAGAGTGACCAGAAAAAAAAATAAGAAAACACTATGGGGTCTATTCACAAAGCTGCCGAGGGCA
>NW_017316497.1:0-648 GCF_000935625.1 Nanorana parkeri
CACTCCAGCCTACACGGGTTACAAACCCCCTGCAGACTAAGTAGCGAATTGTTCCAAAGTCCATGTATGCCATTTTATAAATGTGGTGTATTTGAATTGGATAAAACTTAAATAGGTAACTAACTTTGAACTTAAGAACAAATTAGCTAAAACTATTTGGGAAACACTAATAAATGGCAAACGTAAAAAGATACTGAAAAAATATAACCATTACCAGCATACAAAGCTCTCTAAAAAAATTAAATATGTTTAATGTTTATGTAGATGGTGTGTGTGTGTGTGTCTGTCTGTCTATCTAACATAGCAAAAAGCCATGAAATAAACAAAAAAATATGTAGAAAAACATATTAGTAGATATTGTTTACAGCAAACCAGTTAGAAGCCAGATGATGTTTGCCACTGAGTCTATTTAAGTAACCTGAAGAGGTGTATTTAACAATGACTTCACCCAAGATGTGTCCAAAATAACCCTAATTTCATCAGTAATAATCAACCCTATGTATCAAGCCAAATTAGTGGAAATTCACCCAAAGTATTTCTTGACATTCAACAACGTCTGTTCTTCAACAGTAAAATAGTAAAAGGTATTTACTGTAGCATTGACCATACTGACACTATTTAGGAAATAAAAAATTCCCCTGACATCCT
>NW_017316498.1:0-648 GCF_000935625.1 Nanorana parkeri
ACCCCACTGCCTGATTGACAGCTGGCTCTGCCTTTCTAGAGAGCCAGAGTCAGCTATGCAAGCCCCCTCCCCTATCTGTCCCTCCAGTCAGTGCTGGAGGGAGGAATCCCTACGGGGAGGGGTGACTGGCAGTCCCTGCTCTTATCCGGTATCAGAAGGTTGTGGAATTTAAAATAAAAAGTGTCTCTCAAAACAGTCTTATTTGGGGGGAGCAGGCAAAAAACCTTGCATAAGTTAATAGAACTCTACAAGACATGTTCTTGTTGTCTGAAAGGCTGAATCAGATTCCATCAAACAGGGTACTTCGAGGATGGCTAATTCCACAGCTTTGGAAATGGTAAATAGTTACATAGTATTTAATGACAATGCACCGATACTAGTATCTGTACCGATACCGAGTACTCTTACTCACCAAAATGCTCCGATACTTATGCCAATACTGGAACTTCCGGTCAGAGGGCCATTTCTTCTGCCCGGCAGTGCCGTGTGGGAGCATGGAGTCGGCTTCCCGGCGAATCAGGTAACCAGGCTATGGGTAATGACTCGTGGCCCGGATTCCTGATTGGCCCGGGAAGTCGGCTCCATGCTACTAGAAGTACCGGTATAAGCGAGTACCAAAATATAAATATCGGTACTCGATACTGAAAA
>NW_017316499.1:0-648 GCF_000935625.1 Nanorana parkeri
TTTCCTAAATATTGATGCAACTTCAACATGAATATAGAAAGGAAAAACAAATTTGTATTAAAAAAGGATATAGCAATTTGTCACATGGAAATCATTTCTAAATACTGACCTTAAGGGTTCTATTCACTAAGCAGCCGAGTGACTAACCGGCATTCGGCACGGCTATTTTGCTCGGTACCTCTGTGGTTACGAGCAGAATAGAAAAACAGTTAAAAAAATAGAAACAATAAAATAGAAAATGATTGGGCGGACAGCTAGATCCGCCCAACTGTTTTCTATTGGCAGGGCGGTTCTGCTGCCGTCAGAATAAAACAAATAAAAATAAAAAAAACACCATAGGATTGCTAGCTAGATTCGTATTGGCTATTTCACTTTGCAATAGCCAATAGCAAACTAGCCATTGCACCCGCCCTCTGCTGCTGTCAATCACTAGAGGGGACCTGATGGAGAACTTCAGGTCCCCTCTGCTGATTGACAGCAGCAGTGGGTGGTTTAATAGCTAGTTTTCAATTTGCAATAGCCAATAGGAATGGAGCTAGGCATTCCTATGGTGATTTTTTTATTTTTTTATTCTGATGGCAGCCAACTGCTCTGATATCAGATGAAAAAAAAAAAGACAACAGAGCAGGGAAGGGTTTACTCTGCTCG
>NW_017316500.1:0-648 GCF_000935625.1 Nanorana parkeri
TTCTGGGATGTCTACTAAAGTCTTGCTTGGTCAGGTTTAAGCAAGTAATTACTAAGAATTGCAGGACTACAATACATAACACCAAATTTCCATGCAAAAAATTGTACCGCTTTTGGCACAAAATTCCTGACATAATCATACCGCCAGGGAGGTTAAAGGAAAGCATTTTTTTTAAATACAAATGCATTCCACTATGCTGGACTGCCGGTGAATTCCAATTAATTCCAAAGCACCCGTCTAGATACATCATATTGTGGTTATGTACATATTTTTCAGTTATAAAAAAAAAAAAAAAGAGCCTATCTCCTCCATTAGAATCCTAAGTTAATTGCAATATGTTAGGAAATTTACAAAATACTATTTTAAACAGTTCTTACGTTTCTTTTTTCTACCTTGCTGTAGTTTTTTTTTTTTTTGAGCAATAGGTAAGAAAAACACAAATCAGAATGAATTGGGCATTTAGAGAAACAGCAGCAAGCTTTGACCCTGCTATTGGTATTGACTTAAAAAAAAAGTATTAATCAGTTACGCCTTTCCCTTTTTTTATTTGCTTTAGCATATCAATATAGCTTGAAAATGTGATTAATTTTAGCAATAGAACGCTTTTTAGTTTTTTCCTTTCTTGCCATATTACTGTTAAGAAAGATA
>NW_017316501.1:0-647 GCF_000935625.1 Nanorana parkeri
GCACACATACTCCTACCCCTATGACCCCAAACTCCTCCCCCCCAACCTACCTATCCCACGACACCCATACTCCTACCCCTATGTCCCCAAACTACCCATCCCACAGCACACATACTCCTACCCCTATGACCCCAAACTCCTCCCCCCCAACCTACCTATCCCACGACACCCATACTCCTACCCCTATGTCCCCAAACTACCCATCCCACAGCACACATACTCCTACCCCTATGACCCCAAACTCCTCCCCCAACCTACCTATCCCACAATACCCCATACTTCTACCCCTATGACCCCAAACTCCTCCCCCAACCTACCCATCCCACAATACCCCATACACCGTCCCCACCCACTATAACCTCAAACTCCTATCCACTCCATAGTACCCCAAACTCCTCCCCACCCATTATACTCCTCCCCCTACCCACCCCCTATTCCGGCCCATACTCCTCTCCCTCCCCACCCATTATACCCTCTATGACCCCAAACTCCTCCAACCTCCCCATCCCCCTATTCCACTCCATAGTACTGCAAACCCCTACCCACCCACTATACCCCTTTTCTCCTGTATATGGGGAAGTGGTTTCCATGGTGATGGTGGTGTGTTAATGGTGGATTGTATATGGGAAGTGGTTTCCATGGTGTTG
>NW_017316502.1:0-647 GCF_000935625.1 Nanorana parkeri
ATGCATCATTGTGTCACAATACATGAAAGTATTGGTTAGTTGCACATAGTGTGCTGAGGTTACTCTGTCAACAAAGTCATAGGAAAGTGACATTGTGGGTTATATTCATAATGAAACTAAAACAAGTAAGATATAAGGAGGCATTGTGGTGCCAGGACAGGAAGAAAGTTCATATTCTCCATGCTTATAGTTCTAAATCTGGCACAATCACAATGGTTAGGTATAGGATTGCACCGATACCACTCGTACTCGTCCAAATGCTCCCGATACTTAACCCAATACCGGAACTTCCCTTATCAGGAAACCGGGCAGCAAATCATTACACGCTGCCCGTCTTCCTGATTGGCTGGGAAGCAAGCTCCATTATTCGCTCCCCCCTGCTTCTTGATTGGCCAGGAAGCTGGCTCCATGGTGCCTGATGACGAGTCATTGCACGCCGCCCAGCTTCGTGATTGGTCGGTAAGCTGGCCAATTAGGAAGCCTGGGAGTGAGTCATTGTCAACCCCAATCAGGAAGCCGGCTCCATGCTTCCGCGTTACCTGGTGACATGGGAGCATGAAGACAGCTTCCCGGCTAATTAGGAAGCTGGGCAGCGAGCCATTACATGATGCCCGGCTTCCCGGCTAATCAGGAAGCCAGGTGGCGAG
>NW_017316503.1:0-647 GCF_000935625.1 Nanorana parkeri
AAAATAAGACAGTGTCTTATTTTCGGGGAAACACGGCAGTAAATACCGCAATGGGACGATATGTATGCCGAGAAATATACTCATTTTTAATTTGTTTGTATTGTTATAATGAAGTGTAAAGGAAACCCCGAATGTTCATGAAATACAACGTTTCCAGCGGCTTCAGGTCTGTACATCGTTTCCCTGATATCTCATTAAACTCCACATTCTCTTTTCTCCATTTTTTTTTTGGTTTCCTTCGAAATCTCTCAATTAAAATACCGATTATCCTTATAATTTTATATGTTATATATTTTATACATTAAGAAATATTCATTTTTCCAACTGAAAAGGTTAAAAAAAAAGTCTTTACTAATATCAGCCGCCTGCCTGTCACACAGAAGCCTCATCCCCGGAGACTGGCTCAGGCACCTTTCTGATTGGTCGTCTTCTAAACGAATCAAATAACCGGACTTAGGAGAGTTACCTCAGGTTCTGATGAAGGGGGCGTGCCCCTGAAACGCGTAGACCTTTTTAAACACGCGGGAGCAGAGGACGCCGATTTGGAGATTTTATCGTTTCTTTTACGCCATCATTGGCTTGCGTGTTGTACTCATCAAATAAACACTTTACACTATGGAGGCGCTCTGTGTTGCTTTTGTTTCCCA
>NW_017316504.1:0-647 GCF_000935625.1 Nanorana parkeri
ACCAGCCCAAGATAAGAAACTTTTACTCACCAGATATGCGCATCCGCTCACTGATGAAGTGTTTATCAGAACTTTCAGTATCCCTCAAACAGGATTCCAAACTCACGACCAGCGCGAATCTTGTCCACTGTAGAGATGGATGTCTTCAGATCTGTGTCTCTTGTAGAGGTCTTAACTTCTTCAGCTTTTAGGAACTCAAGACAAAATAAATTAGGGATTGGATCCTACGTAGAATGTTCTACGTTCCTGCTTCTGGGGTGCCAAATGTAATATCTAAATTGCCTTGGCTTCCTGAAATAAGCTAACTTGCTATTCTCTGCTTCCAATGATGATAATGATCCAATGGTTAAAAGAAGCAATGGTCTTATTTATTTATTTATACACAAATCTAACCAAACATAATAAAAGATACAAACAGATACAATAAGACAATCAAGAGAATACTTTACACAGCAAGTCCGTCCTCTGGTTCCTAAACATAGGTTAATTAAATCAAAAGATGTCATAACTTTTTCAATTCCTGCTGAACATAAAGTATGATTATGATAACAAGAATGAAATATATTCTTATTATAATTAGACAAACATATCACTTTAGTTTGGAAATGTGTAATATCTAAATTGCCTTGGCTTCCTGAAATAAGCTA
>NW_017316505.1:0-647 GCF_000935625.1 Nanorana parkeri
AGTTGTGTAAGGGGCCCCAAAATTTCTGAAGGCTGCCCTGTTCACGCCGCATCCATCCCTAGTTCTATCATTCATACCAGCAATCCATCTACAGATAATTACATACTTCGCCTACAACAAACCTCAGCCCACCTCAAACTCAATATCCAGAAGGCTCAGAAGCAACAAAAACATTATTATGACCTTCGACACAGACAGGCTCCTCCCTACTCAGTGGGTGACCTAGTGTGGTTGTCCACAAAGAATCTCACACTCCAGACCCCTTCTAGAAAACTCAGTAGATTATTTGTAGGTCCTTTCCCGATTCAGGAGATCATTAACAGGGACTGACTGACAACTTTTAGCCCAGTGGGCAAGTACAACCCAGAGGCCCATGGTGCGGCAACTTGGCCCCCCTCCCGCTCTACCTCTTCCCTGCCTTCTCTCCGCCCCTGTCTGCCACTTTTGCCATCCATGTAACAGTAGTGTGAATGTATTTATCGGTTTAGGAAAAAATCCCAGCAATACATTACACAGCGCAATGCAGAATAATATGAAGCTACATACTCTGTTGCTCTGGGTTCTCCGCCTGATGTCTAAAGGGTCTCAGGTGGGCTGTACGGGCTCTCGGGCTCTCACCAGGGGTCCAGAGAGTTTCACGGGTGCGT
>NW_017316506.1:0-647 GCF_000935625.1 Nanorana parkeri
CTCGGCTGCCTACGGCAGCTTAGTGAATAGACCCCTAAGGTTCCTCTTGTGTTAACCTAGTGCTACAAAGTATTCCCCTTCGTAAACACTATACTATATTTCTTCTCGTTAACACTATACTATATTTCTATTCATAAACACCATGCTATATTCCTATTGATTAACACTTCCTTATTGTTAGTTACAAAGTGTTCCTGTTAATAAACACTTTACATGAGATACAGAAATCATACAATGTTTATAGAAGTAAGCAGAAAACCTCATGTTAGTACCTTAAATGCATTCACAATAATTTCTGAGATTAGGAATATTACCCCACTCACTCTCCCTCACATTTTTATAGGGAGGGGGCAGGCTCATAGGAAAACATCCATGATTGGACCTTCTAAGCTCCCTGACCACAGTTCCAAAGCCAAAAATTGCATTGTTCGTAACTGGTTGCTATAGACAAGAATTGATTTTCTCACACTGCAAACAACTTGGGCTAGTGTTGGCTCATTGTCCACCTAAACCCGAAGTCCATCCCTAATGTACTGTAACATTTATGGAAATTAGCAAGCATGACATCTGATAGTGTTATACATCCTCAAACTCCTCACCCATGTTGTCCTCGCGGTGTTGTACTATATAGTAATTTTAAAGTATCT
>NW_017316507.1:0-439 GCF_000935625.1 Nanorana parkeri
CGAGTGCCGATAGGAAGCCGAGCGGCCTGTAAAGACTCGTCACCCAGCGTCACCATCAGCAGGGAAGCCGCCTCCATGTTTCTCAGCACTGGGTGACCAGGGAGCCAATCAGGAAGCCGGGCACTGTGTAATGACGCAGCGCCCGGCTTCCTGATACCGGAAGTACTCGTACTCCCCCAAATACTCGGTATCGGCGCTTCCCTAGTATGAGGTAAATGAATCCCGTGACCCAATCGGAGCCCTTCATCCCGCCGGTACATGGGAAGGTGTGGAAGGAACTACAGTCCTCATCAGACGCCGGGGGGCGGACACATGAATGACACTTACCAATCAGTGATTCCCTGATCCACATCCATCTGCGAGAGATCCACCAATGTCTGCAAGAGAGGAGCGAGAGCCATCTGTACACTCCCTGCACATCCCCCGCATCCCTGCACAT
>NW_017316508.1:0-646 GCF_000935625.1 Nanorana parkeri
CACCAGTGATGTCACCAGTAATGTCTCCAGTGATGTCACCATTGACCAGGGAGTATCGGTCACCCCCGAGGATCGGTCAACCCCGAGGATCGGCCAGTCCTGAGGATCGGTCACCCCCGAGGATCGGTCAGTCCTGAGTATCGGTCACCCCCGAGGATTGGTCAGTCCCGAGGATCGGTCAGTCCTGGGGATCGGGCACCCCCGAGGATTGGTCAGTCCCGAGGATCGGTCAGTCCTGAGGATCGGTCACCCCCGAGGATCGGTCAGTCCTGAGGATCGGTCACCCCCGAGGATACCGAGGATCGGCCCGTCCCGAGGATCGGTCACCCCCGAGGATCGGTCAGTCCTGAGGATCGGTCACCCCCGAGGATCGGTCAGTCCTGAGTATCGGACGGCGCAGCACATCCTTTAAGCTGGCCGACATCTGAAAGTGCGGTACATGCTATGGCGCGGCACCTGGTGAGACGCGAGGGGTTAAAGAGAACGCCGTGTCACCATAATGAGCGCCGATCAATCTGCATTTAAACATTTCCTTTCAGTCCCCCAGCTGCAGTATGAAAGGTGCGGGGGGGAGGGCGCGGCGCTCGGTCCTGCGCTTCCTGCTGCGACGAGACTCTTTATTCTACTTTGTATAGAGGCCGGCGAA
>NW_017316509.1:0-646 GCF_000935625.1 Nanorana parkeri
TTTCTATTTAAAGGGGCTTTTCTCACCCTCCTCATGGCTGGTCAGAGTGCAGCCTCCATATGACTCCCAGACATCATTTCCGGTCTGTACTTGTACTTTGCTCGCCGACAGGAAGAAACTGGAGAAAACTTCCTCGGGCCTCCCCCATTATCCGCCGTCTTCCCGGAGTCCATTCCACTATCCGCCATCTTCCCTGCGTCCTTTCTACTATCCGCCGTCTTCCCGGAGTCCATTCCACTATCCGCCATCTTCCCTGCGTCCTTTCTACTATCCGCCGTCTTCCCGGAGTCCTCTTCATTATCCGCCATCTTTCCGGAGTCCTTTCCACTATCCGCCATCTTTCCGGAGTCCTTTCCACTATCCGCCATATTCCCCGGAGTCCACTTCATTATCCGCCTTCTTTCCGGAGTCCTTTATACTATCCGCCATCTTCCCAGCGTCCTTTCTTCTATCCGCCATCTTTCCGGAGTCCTCCATACTATCCGCCGTCTTCCCGGAGTCCTCAGTCTGTATCCGCCATCTTTGGTAAGCCCGGGTGGAGATTGATCATGGAATCATTTCTCTTTTCTATGAGCGGAGCGAGAAGTAGTGACATGGCGGATTTCCTGGAGACCCCTCCCCCATCACCCCCCCCCAAATATAATCA
>NW_017316510.1:0-646 GCF_000935625.1 Nanorana parkeri
CTACAGCGATTCTTGGGTTTTGCTAATTTCTATCGGAAATTAATTAGGAATTTCTCCTCTGTCGTTAAACCCCTGACGACCCTGACTAGCTCCAAACTCAACTACTGCTGGAATAAGGAAGCCCAAGCATCTTTTGAGATGCTAAAACAAAAGTTCACCACCGCACCCATCCTACAGCTACCAAACGCAAATAGCCACTATGTACTCGAAGTTGACGCCTCGCAGGTTGCAATAGGAGCCGTTCTCTCACAACGTCTGGAGATTGCAGCTCCTTTGCACCCCGTCGCGTTCTTCTCCAGGACTCTCAACCCTTCAGAAAGGAATTACCCCATCGGGGAAAAAGAACTATTAGCCATAAAGGGGGCGTTGGAAAATTGGCGACACCTGCTTGAAGGTACCAAATTTCCCTTCACTATATTCACGGATCATCACAACCTACAGTTCCTTAAATCGTGCAAAACCCTGTCCGCCAGACAGGTCAGGTGGAGTCTGTTCTTTGACAGATTTGACTTTCTCATCTCCTACAGACCAGGGTCTAAGAACGCTAAAGCTGATTCGTTATCTCGCATGAGGGACGACACTACCTTGTCATCCCCTCCGGTGTTCATCATTCCCCAGGAAAGATTCATATGTGCTACCCTGACGT
>NW_017316511.1:0-646 GCF_000935625.1 Nanorana parkeri
TGTACCATTCCATACTACACCGTCCACCAATACAGGACTCATTGTACCATTCCATACTCCTCTATACTGTACGTGGTCCTCTGATATACTCCGGTACTCATTACTCCCCCCTCTCGGGTCCTCGGTATCAGAGCTCTGTCCCTGTGGGTCGGTTGTTGGTATATTATTATATATTACGTGGGTCTGTTAGCGGTTCCTCGGGTCCGGTCTGGAGACCCCCCAATCCTGAGACTCACATGCGGTGGGTGGCTCAGCCTCCGGTGTGTCCGGTGGCCTCCGTCTGTCCTCTGTCCCGTCTCGGAGTCTCTGACCTTTGTCACTCTGTGCAGAGCTGTGAGGGGGACATCTGATCCGGGACATGAGAGGAGGACGTGTCCCGAGCTATATCGAGTGCGGCCTCCATATTCCAGACTCTGCCAGCCGTCCGGCCTCCTCCCACCACAGGGGGGGAGAGTGAGAGTTTCATTGTAGTGTTGTCCTGTTGTGTTATCAGTGTGGGGCCGGTGTGGCCCCCCCAGATCACCGTCTGTGGCCCCTGCAGGGTACGGCAATGCACGTTCTGTGCGCTGTGTGATGTTACTCATCCCAGATAGAACTCTGACGCGCCATCAGACGGACTGACGTGTGTTGTGGTCGGAACGTCGCC
>NW_017316512.1:0-646 GCF_000935625.1 Nanorana parkeri
CTTCCCGATCTATTGAGCCGACGTGTGACAGTTTCATTGTCCACGTCAGCTCAAACTATAAGGATTAGTGATTTTCACTCACCTCATAGGTCTCCAAGTTCTGCTTTAACACTTCTATATGTTAAAATCTTAATTTTTTAAGTTCAGTTGCACTTTCAGGCTCCATCTACTGATCCAAAAGGAGAATACAAAGGGGTGTATTTATAAAAGTTCGCACAGCGGTTTGTAACACATTATGACCACTAGATTAAGCCAAGGAGCACAGGAATTTCCTGTGCTCCTTAGCTCCATCTAGTAGCTATATTGCACTGAAACTCTACAGTACAGATGTTCACAGAGCTGTTAACGTTTTATAAATACCCCGCCCCAATGTTTTTATATGCAAGAGATCATGTTAATTAATACAAACCAACAGAAAAGAAAAATATTTTTAATTTTTTTTAATTTTATTTATTTTACTTGTGACCATATTCTGTTATTTCTTTCAAATGATTCACAAACGCTTAATTTTGTCTAAAATTATAGGCTGGGTATTTATTTAATGTCCATTACTTGTAATATGGATCTAAGTTGGTATACTTTACTATTTAAAAACATTGGGTGCCCACAGGGCCGTCTTTAATACTGATTGGACCCTGGGCAAACA
>NW_017316513.1:0-646 GCF_000935625.1 Nanorana parkeri
CAGAAGAATTGCAGACCTGTATTTAGCTGTCTTCCTAACCAGTGTATAATTGCATAAAACACACAAAAGAATGAAAAAACTAACAGGTGGGGAAAAAAAAGTTGCGTCAGTGAATCTGTCACTCTGGGGAAACCAATGCCAAGCATATACTGTAGGAGGGAATGCATTGCAAAGAGGTTGGACAAAGTGAGGCTTAGACCACTGCATTTGACGGTGGTTATAGTATAGGTTTTTTGGAGCTTGTGTTCCATGTGGAGCTGTCCAGCCACAGTACAATATTGTCTATTGTCTCTCATATAACACACTCTAATGTTCATTTCAAGATAAAACTGCCTCCTCTTTACCTCTGACATTGCTGCCTAACCAAGCTGCTTACATGCTGTCCAGCCTCTGAACAATATTTGTGGGTATTTTCTCTCAGATAATTTACTTTAATGTTTATTGCGAAATAAATCCTTCCTTGTCTCTTTCTATTTGCTGCATATTGAAATTGTTCTGACACTGACCAATTTCTACCAAACACATACCTGAAGTCTATGTCATAAATATTTTGGAAATAATTGGAGATATGGAGATGGGAGGGGATTCAGGGAATGCGGAGTGGCTTTGAAGTGTTTTTGTGCACTTTGTTTTGACATTTTATTAA
>NW_017316514.1:0-646 GCF_000935625.1 Nanorana parkeri
CAGCGCCCGGTGACTTCGGCATGCGGACGAGGTGCCAAACACCGGGGTCAGCTGCAAAGTGTCTCTAATCTGTCTCTCTGCTCTCTCCTCCCCGCACAGGCCGCCAGCAGGTTGTCGCAGAACGAGAGGGAGTGCGCCGAGAAACTCGCCAAATCAGCGCAGGTACGTCAGCCGACAACGCACCACACCAAGGGGGGAGGGGGGGCAGTCTCTATTGTCATTGGAGAACCAAACCAGGCACACTACTCCACTCATACAGGTCTTGTCCCTCCCCCAGCCTGTGATTGGACAGTGACAGGAGAAGCGGCAGACTGATGAGCTCATCTCTCTGTCACTCTGCTCTCTTCTTCAATCAGCACGCACCTTGTTAGCACTGCGCTACCCCGTATTGGCCTTTTGTGCTGCTTCTCCCTGTACAGGGACTGCAAGAGGCTGATGAAGGGGTTCCTAACACACCATTGTCACAAATGTATTCCCCCATAACACGCCTTCTGCGCCTGACATTTGTGATATTTGCATAACTCCTCCCACTGCTTGCATCAAGGCTGTGGGCTATTGAGAGAAGTACACAGGCAGGGAGCCATGATGGTTTCAGGAAGCTATGTACAGCACCTTGCCGGCCCCTCCCACCAGCCATGATCTGCCC
>NW_017316515.1:0-646 GCF_000935625.1 Nanorana parkeri
CTAGACATAATAATCTCTGTACCCCATATCCACCTTCTAGATATAACAATCCTTGTACCCCATATCCACCCATATACTGTATATCTCTATGCTTGATAAGCTACCAGTATTCCACAACTACATTATACGATCAGCACAGCCATATCTATCTCTAGACACAATAAGCTTTCTATCTTCATATCTATCTGTAGACAGAATACGTTTTGTTTCCATATATCTACCTCTAGACATGATAAGCTCTGCACCCTATATGTATCTCCAGACATGATAAGCCTCGTACCTAATAGTCACCTCTACAGATGATATGTTCTGTAGCCTATATCCACCTCTAGACATTATAAAGTATGTACCTTATATCCACCTCTATACATGGTAGGTTCTGTACCTCATTTTGATCTCTAGACACGACAGACTTTGTATTCTCATATTCACCTCACGATAAGCTCTGTAACCTATTGCCATCTCTAGACATTATAAGTTCTGTGCCCTATATCCTCCTCAAGACATGATAGGCTCCGTACCCCATATCTACCTGTAGACACGACAAACTTTGCATGCTCATATTCACCTCTAGACATGATCAATTATGTACCCCATATCCACCTCGGAGACTGCGATCCCGGCCTTCTCCTCCAACATCAGTACC
>NW_017316516.1:0-645 GCF_000935625.1 Nanorana parkeri
AGGAATTCCAAGTGTTCACTTCCAGGTTTGGGTAATCATGGCAACACGTACCTGCCTCTTTCTCAAGCCTCAGGACCCCTTGTTGGGGCTAAATTTTTTGATGTTCAAGCATTCATTTTGCTAATTTAATCTGAGGTGTGTAACTCGCTGTGTTCACCTTTTCTGAATCTATGAAGATCTCATAACAGCCTCACCATGTCGCAGCTATCACAGCAGGGCCACTCACAATAAAAATATAATTGATTAGTGTACTTACTAAATTCCCTCACACTATACAACTTGTGAAGGCCAAGTAAATATAAAACACGTATTGCTTACATGCACATAAAATAAATAGTAGAGGTCAATAATAACTAATCCCTCAAAATGTAGCTCAGTATGATCATGTTCTGATTTTGGTTTAGCAAATATTCAACACTTCCTAAATACATTACAGCTCCAAAATTACCCAGACGCACATAAAGAACAAATAAAACAGCGGGCCACACCAAATAGACACCTCAGCCACACAATGGAAGTTGAACTCTGCTCAGTGATGTGACAATTCCAATTTTATTATGCACTATGTAGAGGGCTGTGAGGGGTGTTAGGAGGGCTGTGCGGCGTGTCACCAGGGCTGTGCAGTGTGTTAGGAGGGCTGTGTAA
>NW_017316517.1:0-645 GCF_000935625.1 Nanorana parkeri
TCCTCCAGCAGAGCAGAGTATTTCAGGAGAGGAGAGTTAGGTATAGGAAGGAGAAGTGCAGAGTATTTAAGGGATAGCCAGCAGTTTCAGGGGTCCTCCAGTAGCAGAATTTTCTGAACTGACAACTACATAAAACACGGATTAACCATCAGCATTTCCTCTCTTTGTATGTTCTGGCCGGGAGTCATTTTCTTTTTTCTTGGAAGGGAACACTTTATGGGCACGCAGGAGGTAACGATAGCTCCACCGATGGGAAAGGCATCTGTAGATAATCCGCTGGGAGAATTTTGATGGATCTCCTTCCAAACCAGAATGAAGTCACATCTGATCTCTAATCACTTTACCACGAGTGTGAGTGACTCACCAGCAGTGACTAGCGCTAATTGTACGGAAAGACACGCGTGGGAAATGACAGGTAGCGAGACACAGAAAGCGAGACCTCACAGATGTAAACTGCCGATTGTCTCATTCGATCGAGGGGACATTAAAATGTTCTTTTATAGCTTTTACAGCATTTCATGTCTGGCTTTCCCTCCAGTGTAGCAACATTCATCTGGAAGTCCACAAATCAAAGCTTCTGTCTCACTACATCTTATTAGGAAGAAGAACATTAAAGGAGAACTATGGGGTCAGGGCTTTTCCCCA
>NW_017316518.1:0-645 GCF_000935625.1 Nanorana parkeri
CGGTAGGTTTCCCAGCTGTTGCCAGTCACAGCAGAGATAGAATTCTTATGATTTATGGAGTGATTTGGCTGATCAGCTTAGTGGCTTTCCACAGCTCCCCTATATTTGCACAGAAAAGCAGTTCTGTCCCGTGTTGGACTGACCCTCGTTGGACTGACCCACTGGTGTATCTCTAATGTGTACAGTGCACAAGGGCCTCAAGGCTCATTGGGCCCACTCCTCCGCCATCCTTTGCAGTTGCACCTGTCACTTGCGGCTGCAGCTCACAGGAGATCCACGTATGGCCAGAGGCATACCTATGGTAAATGGCGCCTATAGAAACACTGAAATTGTACCCTTGTCAAGACATCTGACACCCCAACAAACAGCTGGGGCATAGGAATGCCTAAAATACTCACTACCTCTGCCGGGCTCTGCATTGGAAGAATCATCAGTCAGAGCCCAGCAAAGGAAGTGCGCTGTGTAACTTTCCCTGCCCCGGATTTTTGTTTACATGTGACAGCAGCTATCAGCTGCACTGTCTGTCACTGTGGGTTAGCACTCATGGGTGGTCTGAATGGGGCATAGCCTAATGTAGAACTCCAGGATTTTTCTAAATTACCATTGCAGTGGGGCTACCTCCACACTGGAAGGGTTAAGTGCTCA
>NW_017316519.1:0-645 GCF_000935625.1 Nanorana parkeri
CGCGCTACAAAACGTTCAGGTGTGAACGAGGGCTAAAGGGGCCTATAAGCAGGCCCAAACTCATTACCTTCAATAGAACTCCAGCATTTGATGCATCTTGGGGCATTTGGGCTGAAATTCCTGATGCTCGATGCCCACACTAACTCTGGTTGCATAGAATTACAATGTATGTTCTATGTGCCAATGTATCTTACTTGTACGTTTGTATTTTCAAAACACAATAAAAACTACTGAAAAGAAAACTGATGAGTGAGGGCTGTCAATGACAATAAATTACCTCCTTGTGCTGTAGGGTGTTTGATCTGAGGCCTGATGGTGTCTGTTATGCTTTATCAGCAAAGGTATCGTTTCATAAAAGTTTTGTTGAAAAAATGTTAGTATTTCTATACGTGTATATTGTCTAAAATGTGCATGTGTTATAAGGATTGCTAACATTTTGGGGCGAATGTATTTACGGTCATTTATTCCTCTCCATGCTTCTTTTTAATATGTTTGTCATGCGCTGCCATTTGTATTCATTTCTATTTCCCTAATACAGCATCCATATTTGTGTATATTTCTAGTGAGTGTGCGTTTTGGGTTTTTTCCAACCACTGACGCTGCGCCATTCTTGCTTCATTTGATCACATCTCCCTGATTTTACAG
>NW_017316520.1:0-645 GCF_000935625.1 Nanorana parkeri
TGACCTCATTTTTGGGGACATAACATTGCTGAACCTAGACCCATTTTAAGACTCTGACCAATTTGCTTAGCTAAAGCCAGGAGGTGACTTTTTTGGGGGGGCCAGGTAGTATATTTCTTATTTAATTGTAAGCAATAAATAATCATTTTCCCAATAATTACCCACAGCTACACGTCACAAAGGAACGGGGAATAACTCTGCCGCAACTGATTGGGATTGGAATTTGGTGTGTCAGTCACAGTTTTGTGCAAGCTTGGGTGAACTCAGGCGAACTGAACACCAATCCCCCGCTCACCACTAGACCTAACCCCTGTTCCATGTATGCTGTAATGATCAGCCACAAGCATGTGCAATCCGTGCAGAACACTATTTAGGACAAATGCCCTCATGGCTTGAGTTTCTTTTGAGTTGTTGGCATTTTCTTATCTGATTTTGTGTTGGGGCACTTTAATCGTTTTCTTCTCTGCTTCTTGGATTAGTGAAAGCCACCTTACTGCTCTGAATCTTGTAAGGCAGTATGGAAGTCTCTGACAAAACTTTTTTTTCCTTTTCTGCGGGGTGAAGCAGAACTTAAAAGGAAAACAAATACAGTATAGTCTGCACCGTGCTGCTTTCTCACAGCTAGCAAACATGAAGCCAGCGGCA
>NW_017316521.1:0-645 GCF_000935625.1 Nanorana parkeri
AAGTACTGTTACTATTACTGCGTGCATAAAAATTGAATCATGATTCAGTTTATATTATCCAATAGATCACCTCTGTCCATGTTGAGGCTGGCTTGTATCTCATGCTTATTATTTGAGTTTGAATAAGCTGTACCCATTCAAATGGATTGTTTAAAGGTAATAGTTAGAAAGAATATCTACCTTCGTTCTTATGATCACTGCAAACACATAAATTGCTGGTTGCAAATATTTATGATCCCATCTTGCCAGGTTCATGCACAGTGAAGTCATTACACAAAATAATTAATTTGCAACAATGTATCACTGTCTCAGCTTCTCAGGAACAGGTGCTTCAATCTTAGCCTTTCTCAACCAGGGTGTCGTGGCACACTGGTATGCCTTCAATCTTCCTCAGGGGTGCCTTAACATTTTGGGGTAATGAGACGGTGATGTAGGAGGTTAAGGGGGCTCCCAATGTAAAGGTGGAGCTCTGATGTAAAAGGAGGGCTCCTGATGTGGAGGGGGCTACTGATGCAAAGGGCGACTCTGTGTGAAGGGGGAATTTTGACTTGAAAACCCACTTTTTTGTTTGTTTTTGTGTGGGGTCCCTCTTAAAACCTCTGAGATTTTAGACGGGGTGCCTCAAGATTCTGCATACTTTTAAAG
>NW_017316522.1:0-645 GCF_000935625.1 Nanorana parkeri
CTCCCCAGTGATGTATATAATGGATCTCCTCCTCTCTATGTATACTCGGTAGGAAACGTTTAGCCCCTCCCCCATCGCCAGCACCATATAATGAGGTATCGGGGCATGTAGTATGAGGAAGAGCAATGGCGGCAGCAACAAGTGAGAACTACAACCTGTCCCTGATCACCGGCCCCCCTGCTGTCAGTCCTAAAGGCCTTCTCTATGGGTCCAGCACTGACTGATTGCAAGCTCTGCGGGCGAGAGTATGGCCAGGCAGGTTGAGGTTAACACTTTGGGGCTGAGCTCCAGACGCAGGATGTGGAGGTGACGGGGGAGGGGACGCAGTGAAAGGTGGAAGCCAGACGGACCTTCCTTCCCTCAGGTGGATATTAATAGAAGAAGTCTAAACGGCATCCGCTCCCCGAGGGGTCGTTCCAGAGCTGCACGAGGCGGAAACGGAGGAGAGACACAGAATTCATACAATGCAAATCTTCTCCGGGGGGGAGGGGGGGGGCACATGTACCGAGGACTAAGCATACGTGTGATGGGATGTGTATATAATGACAGACGCCGGACTATTCCCTGAGCGCAGAGTACACAATATTCATTGCTTAGAAAGACTTCCATCCCTGCCCTCTGCACTCCATCCCTGCCCTCTGCCCT
>NW_017316523.1:0-645 GCF_000935625.1 Nanorana parkeri
TACCCCTGTGGAGAGGAAAAGCCATGCTGGGAGTTGTGGTACCCCTGTACACCCACTATGAGCCCACTATACACGCCCTGTACACCCATTATATGCCCAATGTATGTCCATTATACGCCCATTTAAAACATAACATGTTAATGTCAATTAAAAAGTCATCTGCAGCTTTTCATCAAAGTGATCTCTGGTGATCCTGCCATGGAGGCTCTTGTGACAACAATGGTGACAACGCTTTGCCACTTTAACCCAATTGTAACCCTTTGTTGTCACATGGACTTCCGATGGAGACTACAAGTGGCCATTTCAACACACATTATAGAGGGTTGTTCCACTGTTGTCACCACCAGGAAATCTGCCCTGAGATGGAACAAGAAAAGAATGTCATGTTATAAATGACACACAGAGAGGCAACTGTCATCCAGTTCAGGTTTATATATCCGGAGCTCTCATTGGGGGAAATGTATTGGTAATCTCTTCCCCCTCTGCAGAGTCAGCAGAGGACAGAGACTCACCTGTCCGCAGGAGAATCAGATGATTCACCGGTCCTGGGACTTTGGACATGCCTGGGGATGAGGGAATGTGAGTTCAGTCCAAACTCAACCGAAGTCAATGTGGGGTGAATGCTGAGACTGGATTCTGGTCATC
>NW_017316524.1:0-645 GCF_000935625.1 Nanorana parkeri
ATCGTACGATTGCGGGATTTCCCGCGATTCTCGTACGATAAATGTGCAGTGTATTGGCACCTTGAGAGTAGAGCCGCATTTAGAGCTCTGGCCGTCACTGACAGCGGGTATAGATCAGGAAATCCCGATCTATACCGGCTTTTTTTTCTCTAAACTTTCAGCAGTACAAAAATGGATCATAACATGTGTGCAAAAAATGCAAACACAGTTCTGACAGCAAAAGGGTTAAATGTGATGTTCTATGATATGCCCTATAAGGGGAACCCATTCCAAAGAAATGCAGCTTCATGAGAAATAAAGGCTTGCAATGGTTCAGTACATTATTCATGCGAAAGAAAAACTATGGCACGCCCATGTGATATTTAGGTATGTGAACTTAAAGTTTGTTTGAGGAAATGATAAAATTACTAAACCGTTAAAGAGAAAACAAAACTCCCAATGACCCGAGTATGACATAATATGAGCAATGCTTACAATGAATGACTGGTTAGTGAATGTATAAGATTGGCCACAGACAGACAGCTGAGTCCCAGTTAATTACAGGGGGACATCTGTCTATTCTCAGTCACACTGCTACCTGCTGATATGTGCAGCCCATATGTGCAGCAGAGAGATGCCAAAACTTAAAGAGGAAGTAACCCATCA
>NW_017316525.1:0-644 GCF_000935625.1 Nanorana parkeri
TGAACATATTTTGGTCGGCCCTCAGAAAAGTGTGAGGTCCTACTATGATAGAGTTGCATACATGGCCTAATGTGTTTTCCCCCATTATTATTTGCACTAGGTGTAAAGATAGTGATAAGTGAATCAAGTAAAATAAACTATTCTGACAGGAATTTGTGAAAATAGAGGTCTGGATCCTGAATACACTAAAATAAGGTTTTATTAGGTTTATAGAATTTAATTGAAAAGGAAATACAGAGAAAGTCCTTCCTATAAACTACCTTGCACATTTCCTCCATTTTAGATGTAAAATGAGTGCAAAAGGGTGCAGATTAAAATAAAGGGGAAACACGTGTTTTGGATTCATATATTATAGCCTTTTGTTGTTGCTGTGCCCCTTTCATTTTTGGTTAAATGTGCATAGAGGTGACAGGGAGCTCAAGGTGTTAAATGCCTCATGATATTTTTAGATAAAATAACTCATGAGTTATTTAACTTTTTTGTATACAATTCAGTAAAATCTAGGAGTTATTTGCCGATTAAGATATTTCTTCAGAAATGTATCTAAAAAGTTAGGCTTTATTTTTTTCACTTTTTTAGATGGTCATTTCTAGTGAAAAAAAAGGCACATGGGTGCAGTTATTTGCACCCATAACATAAAAAAA
>NW_017316526.1:0-644 GCF_000935625.1 Nanorana parkeri
CAGCAGGTATGAAGTCTCCGTGACTCTGGTGACAGACACCTGTACGATCTGAAGATGAGTTTGTAATTCTTCTCTTGGAAGTGTGAGGAGACGGAGAGGGTTGGAATGTAAGTCTTGGACCAATCATCCTCCGAATACTGTCCGGCCAAGGAACGAGATGCATTTTATAGGGTCGCATTACTTTCATACCGTTGCCCTTTAACTTACCAATTTACCTCTTTTTTTTCCGCTCCACCATCACCAAAAAAAAACTCCCCCTCCCTCTGTAAAATCCGTTCCTCACCTGTCCACGTTGCTGCCAGATCCATACTGTAGAGCCCATGGGGAGCTCTGGAGCCACCACTGTAGACTCTCCCGCCTGGTCCCTTACTTCTGTGCAGGAATTCCTTCCATTGGAGAGGATGTTCTATCGTGCGTCCCAATAAAAGAAGACCTCTTCATATGAATGACTGCGTATAAGAAGCGTGGGACCAGCACAGAGAGTTTACAGCAGCCCCGCCCCCGTTTCATTGTGAGGTCATCTCTTCCTGGTTTTGGGTGACAATGCTGCGCACTGTGTTTTGGAATGTTCCAGCAGTGGTGTCACCCTTTCCTCATGGCTTCCTCCGCTGGGCTAGAAGTCTGCATCAGCTGTGTGATGGCAC
>NW_017316527.1:0-644 GCF_000935625.1 Nanorana parkeri
AGCCTGGCCACATTCCCCGCAGCCAGGGCCCCCTTTGTATTCTGAACAATATCAGACATACGCTTCTGAACCTGTTTGAGAGAGCGCGGGTGGTTACCCACTGCATTCACATGAGCAGTTAGTTCCTCCCAGAGCCTCTTCTTGACAGCAGAAGAGGTCTGGGAGGACAGGTCCCCGCGGAGACGCCTGTGGTGAAGCATGTAGTTCTTCGCGAGGACCATGCTCTGCTCATCTGTGAACCGCTGAGCCTGGGGGGCAGACAGTCCTGAAGTTCCCTCCCCTGGGCTATTGGGAGGGAGCTGGGAGGATGAGCTACTGGTCTGCCCCCCAGAGCCAGCTGGTCGACTGGAGGAGCCAGCCTGTGACCTCCCTGCTGGTGCTAGTGGTGGTGATGGGGATCGTGGGGAACGGGATCGGGATGGGGATTGTGATTGTCTATGTTGTCCTCGTCCTCGTTGTGTAGATGGCCTTGGGGGAGCATTTTTATTTTTGGGAGCCATGCTTGTTTTGGGTGTAGAAGTGAGGCCAGTATTTGTAGGGGCTGTGCTGATGAGTGAATTGGAGAAATCACTGTGCAGATAATTGCGCGCGCGCGCACACATGGTGCATATAAAACATTTCGAGGAAAATCCATGGAAAAAAAG
>NW_017316528.1:0-644 GCF_000935625.1 Nanorana parkeri
TTGAATTTTCTTTTTTCCCTAAGGGTAGAAGAAACTGTAATGAGAACTGATGCCAGCTAGCCAGGGTAACTGTGCAAGTGAAACTATAAAAGGGTAGCAGCAAGTGTGTGGCCCTCCCCCTGCTGAACCATAACAGACCACATGCCCTCAACACGGGGAGGGTACCTTGCCAGCGAGGACCCCCCTGGCGAAGTTCCTTCTACCTATTATTTTGATAAGGGCAAGGGCTTCTTCCCCACATCTGGTCCAGGGGGATTCTTAGAATCTGGCAGATGAATGGGGCTGGGTGGGGATACATCACTGGTTGGTAGGACACCAGTAGTCACTTGCCTCCTGCCAACCAGGGGCCCTGAGTGAGATTCTGTCACATTTGGCAATGGTGGTAATACTGCTGCTATATGTGACTTCCGGTTGCATGTGAGGTTCTGCTCAACAGGTGGGTGAATACTCCATTTAGTTCACCCATTTGCTGAACACTGAACAGGCAAAGCTTAAACCTAACCCTACTTTGTACAATCCTCATTCATATTTAAAAGTCATCAGTAAATCTGCCCATGGTCATTTTTGATCCATCCATAACTTGTACTTTAAAGGGAAAGTATAGTCTTTTAACCCCTTCATGACTGAGCTTGTTTTTGGTTTCT
>NW_017316529.1:0-644 GCF_000935625.1 Nanorana parkeri
GTTAACAAATACAATTTGGATTGAAATGAACTGAATAGAATGCCTGAAATGATTAACCCCTTCATGACTGAGGCCTTTTTTTCATTTTATTTGCACCCATGTTATATTCCACATTTTAGGCCTGAAAATTACTACAAACCCCCACACATTATATATTTTCTGAATGCCAAGACCCTATACAATATAATGGTGGTAGTTGCAAATGTTTATGTGGCGCAATATTCGCGCAACTCCTTATTAAACCACCAAATTTAGTAAAACATTTAATTAATTGCTCCAAAACACAACAAAATACCGATTTTTAAATGAAATATAAAAGATGAGGTTACAACGAGTAAAACGATACCCAACATGCCCAGTTTACAAATTGCGTGCGTCCGTGAAATGGCGGAAAACTCCAGTACCCCAAAAAGTACACTGTACGTCGAATTCCATCATGCACTTGAATTACAAATATCAGTGCTTGTCACAGAATTGTGTACCTGTTTGAAACAGATACATGAATTTGGTGCAAACTCGGCCATTTGTGGTACACAGGCACACTGTATCCTGAGCATCCATAGTGAACCCTCCATCCTCAGTGCAGTGGCTGAGGACTATTGTGGTGGGCAGAGCCTGATAGTAACTCTGAGGGTCAGTTCACA
>NW_017316530.1:0-644 GCF_000935625.1 Nanorana parkeri
CATTGTGGTATGTCAGATAATCCCAGCTGGTCAAGGACTTGGTCCAGAATGGAGTGTAGGTGTCACTTAGACATTTGCATTTTATCAGGTACACTTGCTGGTTCCCTGCAATCTGGCTGTTTAGATGTAGACAGGGGGTTAATAGCTGAACACACCCTGCCAGACCTAATAAAGTGTAGTAAGTGCGAGGCTGGAGGGACTGAATTTTGTCTTTGCTAGGAACAGGCTAAGACTGGGAGCTAACCAAGCAGTACAGTGAACATTCAGAAGGCTCAAGAGTTTTGTTGCAACTTTGTGTTCTAATAACCCCTGAGAGAGTGGGCTGTTATGCTAGTTTTGTTCTGTGGGAGAAAAAAATGTGGGCAAAAAAACACTGAAACACACTTTGTCATGTGGACTACTACTCTTTGAGCTCTATGTTTGAAGCTGACCCCTGCATTGGGTTCATGTTCCCCCTTACCTTTGACCACCCCAAGGTGGTGTACTCCCAGGTGCCAAGGAAAATGCAGTGGATGTTAATGTTTGAAGTGTAGCTGACACCAGACGTTGGTGCTAGTGTAGATAAAAGGCTGCAGAGGGAGATAGATAGATAGACAGACAGACAAACAGATAGATAGATGATAGATAGATAGATAGATAGATAG
>NW_017316531.1:0-644 GCF_000935625.1 Nanorana parkeri
CTCGCACAGGGCGCCTAAAGACCTAAGGCCGGCCCTGCACACACACACATTCATAAACTGATGTTTTAGAACGTATTTGTGTAAAATCATTATTGTACAAACATTAATAGAGGGTGAACTTTACATTGTCCTTTTTATCTGCTTAGAGATTAGCTTTAAAGGTGGAAGGAGATTCAAAAAGAAACAGAGAAAACTGTAGGGATTAACTTCTAATTAGCCTGAAAAAGCCTTCAAGTTCCTCAGAGGTGTACGTAGGCAGCTTGGGATGAGATTGAGAGATTTACTCACAAATCACTGCAAATAATATCTCATTTACATTTAGAAGGTAAATATAATAGTTTTGAGTCTTTTTTTTAAACTGATGTTTTATATCTATATAATGTATGTAATATTGCTACCTTACAAATAACTTAGGAGCAGGAATAATTTGCTGTCATCCTAATGCTTTCATTATTATTTATAAGGCTCCGACTCGGGAAATACGTATGTATATAATATTACTTTTTCTTTACAGGAAGTAATATCATGCAGCGATTTTTATAGCAGGAGGGGGCCTGAATCTTATAAGTGGACGTTGCATTTAAAGGAGAACTATGAGGCGAGTGCTTTCTACTCACCTCATAGTTCTAGCCGACCTGTGACAA
>NW_017316532.1:0-644 GCF_000935625.1 Nanorana parkeri
AGCCGCCACTTGTTTTGTACAAGTGATCTCGGTGATTTCGCTAAGATCACTTGTATGCAGCAGCCTACAGGTCTGCCATTTTACATGGGGCAGCACAGAGAGTAAATCTGACCCTGCCTATTGTATAGAAAGTCTCCTTAGACTTGTATTCTACATGGAAAAAAAGCTCAAATGGTTTTTGAGAGGCTGGGTGTACATGGTTGCTTTAATAACTTGTGTAATAATTGGAAAGCACAGCCATGTCCAGTGAGTGATCAACATGAAGTTAAAAGGGGGAAGTTATTACATGCAAATATTAAAAACCATCATTTATATATATACATTTCAGTGTGAATCATACGTCCTTTCCAAACAGATTTGTACTTGCTACCAGCCCCTATAATCCTATGTTATTCAACGAATTACAATTTGTCCACAGAGATCTTCCATAAATAAATTCTCAATATGACATTCTTAATATTTATAAGACTGGAGCGTGTATGACTTTTTTTATTGTATTGCCTCCATGCGATCTGATCGAGCGTCATGCAGGGAGGAGAGCGGAGTCGCTGTCCTCCTGTCATTTTCAGGGTGACGGCGGCTGTGTGCGTGGCCGAGCGGAGCATCGGTAAGTATCATTGATATTTACCAATCCTCCGTGTGCA
>NW_017316533.1:0-644 GCF_000935625.1 Nanorana parkeri
CGAATATTCGTAAACTCATCTGAAACTAACAAAAATTCAGAATTCGTCCAAATCCGAAACCCGAACCGAAATGAATTTCGGCTCCGAATTCCGAACTTGTTGATCCCACCAGCTGATAACTACCTGTTCTTTCTTCCTCTTATCAGCTGCCATTGTTCCCAGTTCCCTCTGTGGAGTACAAAACAGCTTCCGCGTGTTATGGAGAAGAAGAGGGGGAGGCATTCTGTAGTCTTAAAACACTTCCTGTCCTAAGATGACAATGTTGTATCTCTATAGATATAGAATGGTGAGCGAGCGAAGAGAGAGTGAAGAAGAGTGATGAAAGAAAACGCATGCAGCCACCTCCTCTAAGGACCGGTATGCAGCAATATATTACATCTTTGTTTATAGGTATAGAATATAGGTATAGAATACTTTAACTTACAAGATGACATCAGTTAAGAAAGAAATGAACCCCTTACTGTCTATACTCAGGAACCCCATGTTTCTCCCAGGCCTTGAATCCCCCCTGTCATTTAGAAATTGGGTCTTAAATAAGGTAACAACAATGAACAAACTTATAGATGCAAACCAAGTCATTCCGTTCCCGGACTTACGTTCCAAATATAACCTACCCCCTGTTGAAATGTTTAGGTACCTCCAAA
>NW_017316533.1:2241-2484 GCF_000935625.1 Nanorana parkeri
GGTCTGATTTCACAATTATACTCTTCTCTACTAACCGGTACGGGCCCGCCCCACCACGTGTATATGGACTGCTGGCAGGCAGATCTCGACTGCACGGTTGACGAAGACACCTGGTCTCAAATATGAGAAAGTACCAAGTCATGTTATAGTTGAGGCCAACTATAAGGTACTTCTCCGTTGGTATATAGTCCCTACACAGGCGGTACACTTTGTCCCGGACTGTGATGGCTTATGTACTAGAGG
>NW_017316534.1:0-644 GCF_000935625.1 Nanorana parkeri
ACACTGTTGGCGCCATATACACCCCGTATAATAATAATAATAATTTCACTTAATAATCACAAAATTAAGAATATTTATTTAATACAACAAAATTTTCACATGAAACATAATGACATCATCCTGAGATAACAGGCCGCGGTCCTCCCAGACATGGCCGCCGTCTATGACATCATCCTGAGATAACAGGCCGCGGTCCTCCCAGACATGGCCGCCGTCTATGACATCATCCTGAGATAACAGGCCGCGGTCCTCCCAGACATGGCCGCCGTCTATGACATCATCCTGAGATAACAGGCCGCGGTCCTCCCAGACATGGCCGCCGCCCCTCAATGTAGTGCTTGTAGGAAGACGGTGCGGAGAGCAGCCAGCGACATAAGGAGGAACTCCGCAGTGAGGAAAGCGGCTCAGACTTTGTACCGGGAATGTCGCGGCTCCGTCTCTGGAAATTGCTTCACGACGACGGAGACGCAGAAGATTGCCGAGTGCGAATGAGACGGCGGGAACAATCCAATACTGGCAGCGCGGGGACTGCCGGCCACACCGCCAACATCATCACCTAGTGTTACAGCGTGTGGAATGCCAATCACAGAGCAGCAAACCGTTACACAGTGCCGAGACACACTCCATGCACACAGTGCCGAGAC
>NW_017316535.1:0-644 GCF_000935625.1 Nanorana parkeri
CTATAGTCCCCACTAGGGGGATACACGCCGTAGTTAGCAATATCTACATAGTTATTTCTTTATTGTCCTTTTTTTTAATATTATATGCAGTTAAACAGCATTTTTGTGCCCAGTACTAACCTGCTGTGTCGTCTTCTCCGTCTGCTTCAGCCACTCCGTGTCACAGCCTAGTCACCTGACCTCTTCTCCCGCCGATTGGATGATGGCAGGATTTCTCACCAATCACTCCGGGATCAGCGGGAGAAGAGGTCAGAAGGGAGCAGATGACTGAGGACCTTTTTGTGAAGCTGCAAAGAAACATATTACAAAGTGCGATAGAAATAAAACGTGTCGGCACAATAGAAGAATTCTTATCCCATAAAACAATAGATGTCAGACTACAATGGAGTGTCCGGTTGTCATGCCGATCCCTCCCTTCATGTCAGTGTATCTAGAAAAGTAAAAACAGAACCCGACTCCGTGTAACATACATGAGTCACTATACGTCCCAATGTACCTGAAATGTATCCGGCGCATCATAATAATTAGTTTGAGAATGTGCGGCGGCCATGTTGTGTTCAGTGATTGCGTGCCGCCATCTTGGAGGCGGAGAGCATGACCTCACATGGCGTCAGGTGACGTCACACGCCGATATTGGCCCCACC
>NW_017316536.1:0-644 GCF_000935625.1 Nanorana parkeri
AAATCCTGTATAATAATAATAATAATAATAATAATAATAAAGTACAGGGTTACTGTAATGAATTGCATATTAAGAGCACGCACATATTTCTCCCTGTAATAGAAGGAGGCCATGATTCATCTTTAATATGATTGTTCATTGGCAATATAACTGTACTAATGTGTTATTAACTATACAATGAGAGCCCGTCCTTCCATCCAGCCGGACCTAATGGGGCTGAGATTGGACCACTTATCAGTGTAAAGAAATGATGGCAATGAAGGATGTCAGTGGCCCTATGGGAAGTCCAGTGTTTGCAGGATGATACCTTGTAACACAAAATGTAATTAAATGTCAGAGTAACAATAAACATGGCGTGCTATCAGCGAGGATGTTTGTCATTGGAGATAGAGGATGAGGGATCGGGTGCAAGATAAGCCAGAGGTAATCACTGATAAGAGAGGCCTGGGTCTATGGAGGGGGGAGGGGGTGCCTGAGGGGTAAGGTGGTGAGATACAATGGCCAGCCCACTAAGGGTCATTAGAAATTGCTTTATAAATAAAAAACGTTTGCTACATTTTTTACTAGCAGACCTTTTACATCCTTTTACTAGCAGACCTTTTACATCTATCTGTCTATCTATCTATCTATCTATCTATCTATCT
>NW_017316537.1:0-644 GCF_000935625.1 Nanorana parkeri
ATTTTCGGGGGATGTCTTACTTTCGGGGAAACACGGTACAAAAGGTGCAAAATGTACCCATAACAGCATTCAGCACCCGCAACATGTCAGGTTTTTGTATTACTGTCCTTGGCCCTGTTGGGGAGATTTATCTTCACTTCCTGTGCTGGTGATTGGAAGTAAGGACATTTCTATGGAGACACGGACAGGAACAGAAATCTGACAAAAGTTCTAACCCTTCTCCACTTTATAGAGCCATTTTTCCTCACTTCCTGTTCAGGTGACAACAGATAGGGGTTGGTTTATAAACCATTCATGTAAATATCTGAACATTCGTCCTGCGTGAATATATTGTAAACGAACGTTTAAAATTAAATATAAATGTTCTAATTGTAATATCACCATGGGCGTCCCTAGGCTTTTCGCTGCCTGAGGTGGTGCACGCCAACCCTGCTTGGCTCTGGCTGTCATCCCACTCAGCTCCTGGCAACCATTGACGTCACTGGTTGCCAGAAGCTGGGCGGGATGCCAGCCAGAGCATCCTGCTCAGCTCCTGGCAGCCAGTGACGTCAGTGAGCTGGGTGGGGCGCCGGCCAGAGCATCATAGGTTGCTAAGATGTCACTGAGATAACTTGTATGCAGCCTGCAGGTCTGCCATTCTCCAT
>NW_017316538.1:0-644 GCF_000935625.1 Nanorana parkeri
CCCCCCCAACAGTAAAAGTATTTAATAAAAAGTAAAAAAATATAATTAAAAAAAAAACCACAAACCCCCCTACCCCACACACATAGCATACACGTGCACCATATTATGGTGTACACCATGCACATGCGCTGTGGTGGTTTGCTAGAATGCATCGCAGTGCTTGATTTTTTTTTCTTTCTAAAAAACATTAATTTAACTGTGGCATCGCATGGCAAAGCATTGTGATGCATTGCCATGTGTTGTGATATGCAGTGTTGCAATTAAATGTACACCTGTATCCGTTTATCACGATACAAACACCCACACAGTGCACAAACAACTTTTAACATGTCGCTTTTTGCGTTCCTTCTTTTTTTACCGTTTCGCAAAAGGGCACAATTTAAAGTTTACAAATATTTGTTATTTATTTACTCAACACAAAAACCAAATATAACAGTGAACAACATTTCTGTGAATGAAATATTCCAGTTCAATCTGCTGATCAACTACTGTGAATTAAAGAAGAACCTTGGGGTTAGGGCTTTTCCCCATAGTTCTCGCAAGGGTAACAGGAGGACACAAACTAGTGTACTCCCGTCACCCAAAGCTAAGTATAGCGCGAGCTACAGCTCGCGCTATACTGAGATGCCGCAGCCGGAGCGGAT
>NW_017316539.1:0-644 GCF_000935625.1 Nanorana parkeri
TCTGGTTGGTCTCAGGACACGGGGTCAGTGGATCTGGTTGGGACTACAAGGACACAACACATGTGAGGTGACACGGACACACGTGTACATTGGTGGCCATGACAGACCACAATTCGGATCACTTTAGGAACTCATCACAGACAACGGCTCAACAACTGACAAATGTTTATTGATGTGAAGGAGCCACGGGGTCAGAGGCGTGGCACGTGGTGGTCAGACATGTCCGCCGTGGCCTATCTTCGGTGCGTGGCAAAGGTTATGACGATGACGAGTAGGGTGATGGCTCCCAGGCACACCGTGGCCGTGGCGGTGAATATATCGGGGTGCTGGAACTGGCAGAACCACAACAAGGCCAAGATCAGGACCAGGAGAGGGACCAGCAGGCTGCCAATGTTCAGGGGACCCTCCGCCACGTCAATGCTGCCACGTCCGGGAGAAGGTGCATGCTGGGAGATGTGACAATGTACCACGCACCCGTCACTCAGCTGCAGAGAAGCCACGCTCTGTGAATCGTCCCGTAGCAGCTGCCCCTGATAGATGAGGCGGACGTGGCCCTCCTGGCCGGGAAACTGGGCCCTGGAAGAGAAAAAACCGCAGCCAATGACCCGGGCGCCACGGAATGCCCACCCAACCACGAATTACCC
>NW_017316540.1:0-643 GCF_000935625.1 Nanorana parkeri
TTTAGGGTACAAATACGGTGGGCATGCGTTCTATGATTATCTCCGCGCATTTTCAGCAAAGGCTGGTCTGGCTCAGTTCCAGTTCACGACTAATTGGGGAAAGATAGATACAGAATTGTTCTGCAGACATTTTGCAGGTCTCAAATCGTCAGTCTGTACGATTTGTCATTCTTCCGCTCATACAGTCGACTGGTGCCCCACCCCAGCACCAGCCGACGTTGCCACCACGGGCAAACAACCAGGGCTATTACCTGATCCTCCCGGCACAACGCCCACACAATTCGACAAACTGGGTAGACCCATTCACAGTTTAGGGAAGGCTCAGATTTGCAATAATTACAATTTCAAATCTTGTAATTACCCACACTGTCGGTTATTGCACATATGTTCTACATGTTTTAGAGCCCATCCCAAGACCGCTTGCACAGTTCGGAAACCATACAATTCATGACTAAGCCAGGTGAACGTGGAGAGGTTAGTTGCTATGCTCAGGGCCCATCCAGATCCCCTGGTAGTTACTTTCTTAAAGGAAGGCTTCACCTGAGGTTTTCATACAGGGTTCATTACTTTGCCTCAAGCGACGTATGAATGTGGGAAACAGTCCTCATTCCATACACGTGCCTAGTTTAAATTCATTAATACC
>NW_017316541.1:0-643 GCF_000935625.1 Nanorana parkeri
CAAATATTTATCTGTATAATAGATTAGTAGGTAGGTTTGTATTTCCTGTAGGTTTGAACACCTGCAGAGCAGTGACCCTCTAGTCATGCATTATACTCTAAAGTAAGATTTGCTGTTGCAGAGCTAGGAGATTCCACTAAATGCCACTGCAAGATAGAAAAAGTTACTTGATCTTCTGTGTATCCGGATATGCTATTCAGGAGCCCCCTATGGTCTGAGATTAGAACAGGAGGAAGCCAGCATATCATGTCCCATATATTTATCCAGCTGCTGTCTCAATGGGGAAAACTCAGCTAAGTGCTTTGAACAAATAGAATATTGTGCTATGTATTAACCTCATGTCTACCAGAATAATTATGGCATTTCCACTTTTGAATTGAGCGTGCCATGTATGGTAATATGTATGGAATTCATTGAAATTCTGTTCTCAGCAAACGGTTTGTTTCTATACTGATGTCATAACATAATTGAATGCAAATTCAGCAACATTATAACATCAACATAAAAAAAAAAAAAATCCAAATATGTAGGGGAGCATCCGGAAATTACATATAGACGACCAAGATCTTTGAGAGACCAATTAACACATAGCCATTACAACATATTGGGGGTGATTTACTAACCTAAACACACGCATGCACCA
>NW_017316542.1:0-643 GCF_000935625.1 Nanorana parkeri
TGATCCATCAGCCAGGAGTCCTAAAGGTTTTACTGTTTTCAGTATTTCGAGCCTGTTGTCCTGAGTCTTAAAATCTGATGCTTCCATAATTTCTGCTACAACGTCTTTTATCTTGAATTACTTCTGCTCAGTGTCTGTGGTCCGACTTCTGAAAACGTCTTTGGGGAAGCGAGGCATTTTCCTGTTCTCCACTCATGCTTTGTACTTTGGAAGCTAAAGCTTGTGCTGAAGGACTGCTTCTTGGTACATACCTGCTTCCATGACAGTTCCAGGAGGGCACATTGAGATGGGGGTTTCTGTTGTGTTTTGAACAAGAGAGCAAGCGTGAAAAACAGAGACCAGCACTAAAGCAGATGACCGGTGTCCATCAACTCCTCTCCACAGCGTTCTTCCTTCAGTTAATAGCTGGACATCTAGCACTAAGCTCAACCTAACCTCAAAGTAATGCCATGGCAAAAGGATGTCAGCTTAGACAGGACTGGAGTTGGCTTTAGTATACCAATTTGCCTTCAAGAGCTGCTCTACCAAGATGGATTATGCGTTGGTAATGGCAGAGATGTCTCTGCCTGGTCTTTACTGCTGTTTGGGACTTCCCAGGGAGTTCGCTGCCCACCCCTGCTTCAGCGGCGCCTCACCAGAGCAA
>NW_017316543.1:0-643 GCF_000935625.1 Nanorana parkeri
TTTACAGTACACACGTCGGACGCCCCGGTCCGAACTCAACGAAAGCTTCAATCTTGGAAACCCCCTCCCCCCGTTTCAAATTCTATCCCTAAACTCAAATTCATTCTCTAAACTCTCCCCCCCCCTTTCGGTCCGATCGGTGCTCCTACGCATCATCACACTGAGTATCCTTTTCCTTTTCCCCACCGACCCCCTGATGAGCTGTTCACGAGGGGCAAAACTCTTCTGATTTTTTTCTAAATGATTGCTCAACTGCTGCTTTAGGTCCAGGAGGGCTGGAAGTATTCTTCCTGGAGGAATAATGGTCGTTGGAGGAGTGACAACATTTTCTGACTCCTGAATTCGGGAGAGGGAGTCCGCCTTTCCGTTCCTCGAACCTGGCCTGTAGGTTATGATGAATTCAAACCTATCAAAGAAGTAACTCCACCTTACTTGGCGAGAAGAGAGCGATTTACATGTTTTTAGGTACTGTAGATTTCAATGGTCTGTATATATAATGATCGGAAGTTTGGCCCCCTCTAGGAGATGACGCCAGTTCTCATTAGTGGAAGAATAGGTCACCAGCACTCCAAGTATTTAAAATAAATAAGTCCTTTTTATTTGACAATAGTGTCACAAAGATCAAAAAGAGCCGACGTTTCGG
>NW_017316544.1:0-642 GCF_000935625.1 Nanorana parkeri
AGGGGTCAGGAGAAGGGGGACCTCCTCAGTATTAGGGGGGTGGTTATAATGTTATGGCTGATCGGTGTATGAGCGAGGAGCGAGCGATATCAGATATTTGTTGGCGCGGTGCCGTGTTGATGACACCGGCACACGGGACTCTCTATTCTATACATGACACGGTGCTCCTGTAACGTGTGTGATGATCGGGGAGCAGCTGCCGGGTTGTCATGAAGTGGTGGCAGACATACGGCATATAGCAGGAAGCGAGGAGCGGCGGCACGAGGAGGAGGTCAGCTCATTACAGACATCTGTGGTCAGACAACACGAGGAGCAGAATTATAATATGTCCTCCAGACGTCGCTCATCACTCTCCCATCATCTCCCATCATCTCCCATCATCTCCCTATTATCCGCGAGTGCAGCAACCGCCCGGGCCAAACGCAGCAACCAATCACTGCACGGAGCCCAGATTGGGAACAAAGTGACATGTGATTGGTTGCTGTGGGTTACATAATCGATAAGAGACGTGTGTCCCCCAGCACACGCCAATTCCAGGGTGAGAAGTTGGGGTGTAAATGTATTCTTATATTCTTCCAGGGGGGGCGCTCTGCTCTCCTTTTCTCATTATCTTGTCTCTCCTCACTGCCTGCTGTTTGCAAG
>NW_017316545.1:0-642 GCF_000935625.1 Nanorana parkeri
CGGCATCCTCAAGTGTAATGCACTTGCATTACATGTGATGACGTCACAGGTCCTTAGACCACCAGAGCCCAGGGGAGAAGAAGCTGCGGGACCGATCTAGAAGCCAGTAGAACCAAGAATCAGGTAAGTATATCTTCTTTATATGAGACCCTAGACCAAAATGAGCAGTTAACCCTTGCACAGCAGGGCTAGCCCAACTGCAAGGGTTAATGTTTACAATTCCCGAAGTTCCCCTTTAAGGCATTATTTTAATTTGAAATGTCCAGTTGATTTATTCAACTTTTTCTTACCTTTTAAAGGGATTAAATTACTACTCTATGTCAGATTCATGTTTTACAGATTACCCATGGAGATAATTTACTAAAGGATTAGAGACTGTTTACAAAGTGAATGTTCATTTAGTAAATAAGGTGAGGCGTGTTCACTTTGAATAACCAATACCCAATCACTTGCAAGCGAATTGTTTAAAAAAAAAAAGACTTTTTGCACGATTGGATAATTGGAAGAAATACATGCGGTCTATTCACAAAGCAGCCGAAGGATCTAGCTGTAGCTTTGGCTGATCCTACGGCTTGCTTCGGCCCCAGGACCCCTTCGGTTCAGTCGGCCGAGCGGCTCAGTCGAGCCGAAGGCATATGCTTC
>NW_017316546.1:0-642 GCF_000935625.1 Nanorana parkeri
ATAAGTACGGAGAGACGCCTCTGGACAAAGGGAAACCTCACCTGAAAGAGCTCCTGCGCGGTGCGTACCGATCATACCCGTCCCGTGTCATGTGTTGTATGACGTGTGTCATGTGTTGTATGACGTGTGTCATGTGTTGTATGATGTGTGTGTGTTCATCCTTCAATTTCCTCTGCAGACCGGGCTGAGAAGATGGGCCAGAGTATGAGCCGGATTCCCTACAAGGACACCTTCTGGAAGGGGACCACCCGGACCCGACCACGTGAGGACCCCATTACTGTTGTCTATAGACCTCTGTCCACACCTCCACCCGTCCCTGGTTATACACCCCACCCCCCTTCTACCTCAACTGCACCACTAGATCACACAGTGTGCTCCTCTGAACATAGTTTCAGTGCTGTATTTGCATTTACAACCGTCTGTCCCCTATACCCTCCCCAGACACTCGGCCTCCACTTGTCTCACACTGGACTGACAACCCCCCCCCTTCATTCCTTCTCTGCTTGCAGGTAACGGTACTCTGAACAAGCAGGCGGGCATTGACTTCAAACAGCTGACACTCAGCCACAAGCTCAACGACAACCATTCTGGAGAGGTGAGTGCGGCACGCGGCAACGCCGACCGGTATACGGCAACGCTGAC
>NW_017316547.1:0-642 GCF_000935625.1 Nanorana parkeri
TGAGACAAGTTGTTTTACATGCTGGTTTGTGAGTGTGCCAACATTGTTGAGTGCGTTTGTCGTTTGTTTTGCTTTACATTTTTAAAGTGACGCTAACATCCGAAGAAAGGGACGTTGTGACATTCCGGCTATAGATAGGACAACACGTCCTCCTAAAAAAGATTCTACATTAAGGCCCCATTCACACTGAGCGATTTATCGCGCGGTAATTCCCGCGATATCGCGGCTATTTACCGCGCGATATCGCTCCCCAATGCATGGCAATGGGGCTCTGTTCGTCGCTGTCGCGGGTTGTGCGTCGCTACAGCAGGACCCTTTTTGGAGCGGATTTTGCCGCGATTCTAGCATGCTCAATGCAAGCATTTGCGCGATATCGCGCGACAAACGCGCGATATCGCGCAACATGCAAATCGCGCGACAAACGCGCGATTTACGAATCGCTCAGTGTAAATGGGGCCTTAATGGCGCGCCTATGGCATACATCTTAAAGTGGAACTTTCAGCAGCTTTATAGCTCTGCATTGATGAGCTGTCCTGATAGGTCAAACAATCACCATAACAATCACCGTAACAATCACCATAGCGATGGTCGCTATGGGATGCTCTGCTGGTGGCTTTCACTGGCGGCTGAAGACGAACACGC
>NW_017316548.1:0-642 GCF_000935625.1 Nanorana parkeri
AGAGATCTACTATCCATGAATGGGGTCAAATCCTTCCAAGATCTCCAAACTCGCTGGATGGCCCCCTTCACGGAGAACTTCCGATATCAGCAACTTAAGAGTTATATCACGACCCTTCTTAGGCACTGTCCGGGCTCACCACACAATCTCACACCTTTCGAATCCCGCTGTTGGTCCGACCCCCACTCTGCGGGCCTAATAACCCTCCTGTATGCCTCGCTTGTATGGGGACGACGAATCTCTCCTACATGCTGGCCTGGGAAAGAGATCTGGGTGACTCATTAGACCTTCGCGCCTGGTCTGAGATATGGCTTGCCGCGGCGAAGTGCTCTCCGAATGTCCTGGCCCAGGAAAACGCCCATAAAGTCATGTTCCGTTGGTATATGACCCCGGATAGGATATCCAAATTTGCCCTCTCCGTCTCACCCAGCTGTTTCCGGGGTTGCACGGAAAGGGGCACCCTATTTCATATCTGGTGGAGTTGCCCAAAAGTGCAAAAGCTATGGATTAGAGTGTATAACTTACTGAGATCAGTTTTTGATACAGCTTTTGTGCGTAACCCTTGGGAGGCCCTCCTAGGCAGGCCAATTACTCGACTCCAAAAAAGAGAGAGGAAATTAGCAAATTTTATATTCCTGGCGA
>NW_017316549.1:0-395 GCF_000935625.1 Nanorana parkeri
TAGTCTTGTGCTTCCTATACCTAGGGCTCTTCCCCCTGAAATGAGACACCCCAGTCACGTCAGCACTCTTTTAATTCAAAATAAATAAATAAAAACAAATAAAAAATAAAAACTGCAACAAAAATCGAACATACCTCTCTGATGAACTTCGTGCCTGCCTAGTTGGGCTACCTGGACTCATGGTGGCTCACTAGGGAAATCACAATATCCTGTAAACACTCTGTCCCCAGTAGAAACAAAAATGGAAACTAGAACAAAACAAACCCTCTGTGAGGACTTACCTGGTGATCGACAGCGCTCCTCAGTGATGGACAGTCTACACCGACCTGGTACCGATCAGCAGCGATACTACACTCAGGAACCGCAGGCTTTAAGTTGCCTGCCACATTCCATTG
>NW_017316549.1:431-641 GCF_000935625.1 Nanorana parkeri
CCCCCCTACGCCCCACCCCTCTACCCCCGCCAGCCAATCCAGACCGGGAAGGGGCGGGTCTGCGCTCCAAGCCGGAATGCAGGGTCACTGGCGGCCGTGGCTTACTACCACAATAGCGAATGAGGCATAGAGAGTGCGCACCACGCTGGAACGCACCCACACACGACGCTCGGCAGAGAACCTCGGCACCATGAGTCCTACTTACCAGCC
>NW_017316550.1:0-641 GCF_000935625.1 Nanorana parkeri
CATTTGGTCTCCCTGTCATTAATTGAAATGGGGAGATCCGGTTGTCCCAGCACAGGAGTCATCTTGGAGGGGTGCAATTAAAATTTGTAACCCTTTACTTCAGTATTGTCAAGAATAAAGCAAGCAAAACCTGTACTATCCTTATAATATCCAATTTATTATATCCTGGCAGCAAGATTAAAAAGAATTTGTATCACTTTAAAGTCTGATCACTAAAAGCACTAATTTTACTTATTGTAAAATAATTTATGCCACTATAAAAAAAGATACAAAAAAACACACTCTCTCTTATGTGTCCCATTTATCACAGTGCTCTGTAAATTTATTATTCTGGGAGAGTTCTCATAAACATGCAAAGAAAAAGAATACATGATGGCCCATTCACCAAGATATAGGGATCTATGGAGAGTTCTCTGTATATTTTCAATATTTAATCTATAATCCAATAAACACGTACGTCACAATAAATTCCTACTGCATTTCTTGCTTAAAGCCAAAACTTGAAACAGCAAAATAATAAATAGCCAGCAAATATGCAAAGCTTCTTACTTCTTCTTTTCAAAAACCTCAAAAGTTAATTCACATAGATAATAATTTTTTTTTTGTTCATCCAAACACACCACAATAAAGTTTACACCCCA
>NW_017316551.1:0-641 GCF_000935625.1 Nanorana parkeri
TGACACTTGGTGGGTCAGGTTACAATATCTGAAAGACAACCTGGGTTAATTGTGTTGTTAAAACAGACATAATTCCCCTTAAATACTGTTACTCCGGTGGGTTTGGATTTCATGGTGGTTCTGGGAAAAAGAGCATTTTCATGTTCACACCCAGAAAGTGTTATGTTCGTTTGCATCAAAGATAATATACATGTCAGGTTTACTTCTTGTGGTATGGGAACTGTAGAAAGAACTGGTCTAGCAGTTACACATACAATACAATCAGATTTGTTAGCCTGTCTGGTTGTATAATTTACCCATTGTAACCATTCATTCTTATCTGTATAACCCGTTTCAATGGCCCAGAGATCCTCTGTGGTTAGTACATGGCTTGTATGTGTTCTCGGTACTGTGTGTGACAGTGATGTTCATGACATCACTATTATTACTAATAGGTGGTGTTATTTTTATATAGAACATAGCCCAAGGGTCCTCCCCCTTGACAGTTATTCCCATTTTATATGTGTGTGTGTGTGTGCGTCTGTTTGGGATTTTTTAAAGTTAACACAATCTGTCCTGTTTTGGTTTTTGAAAATGTCATTGACTTGTATTGTTCTATAGCATCAGGTGGGATTGCCGCACTGGACTTCTCCCACCCCTGT
>NW_017316552.1:0-641 GCF_000935625.1 Nanorana parkeri
GTATGGGGAAGGAAGGATGCAGCCACCTCATCTAAGGACTGAAGGGTATGGGGGTGAGGGGGGTGCAGCCACTACATCTAAGGACTGGAAGGTATGAGGGTGAGGGGGGTGCAGCCACTACATCTAAGGACTGGTAAGGCGCAATATATGACGTTTTTGTGTTGGGTTTTAAATCCATCATAATGGGGAGGAAGCAGAGGGGTGGATGGTTTAGAACAGCATAACACAACACAAGGAGGAATATTATATCACATGATGAATAAAGTACAAATATCAATAAAGACATTTTACTGCAGAAGAATAAGAGACCGTGAGCAGAATACTCAAATAAAATCAGAAACATATAAATAATGTGCCCCCCCCCCTAGTGCTACATTAATAAAAGTGTGTGATAACAGCCCGCAAATCAAATAGAAAATGAAGAAAGCGCACCATTGTGTGAACGGTCACAGATCCCCGTGTACTACAAACTGATACTTTGTATACAAATGTTTCAATCTACAACGTTGTATCATTTTACTGAGACACTAAATACGATGTCAGTTAACGTTTGCACTGCACAGGAATATGCGACAGTAAAAGGAGAACTATGAGGGGGGAGGGGGCGGGGGTGCTTTTCACTCACCTCATAGTTCTAGCCG
>NW_017316553.1:0-641 GCF_000935625.1 Nanorana parkeri
TAGAGACATGAGAAGGGTTAATACTGGAGGGGAGGGGGGGGTTCTTATGGTGTTGCAGTGCCAGGAATTCCCTCACAGTGGCCCAAACTAACAGTGGCCCCCAATGGGGAACTCACACGCCTTGGATAGCGGCAGCGGACCTGCTTAGCCTTTTGATATTGAGGCTCCATTCTGATTGTGGACTTGGCTATGTCTGGACGGGTTTTGGCAATGATGAGTTATTATATGGTGCACGTGGCTGTGAATGAGGTTTGTTTATCTTTATTGAGTATCGCTCAATGAAGCAATACTTAATGAAACACAAAACACATTATTCATGACAATTATTTCCTTCAACTTGTCACAAGAAAAACTAAATGTGATGTAATTAGAATATTATTAGGGCTGAGCGCTGCAATCAGCAACCCCCCCCCTCCCCCCAACCCACCCAACAGGAACACCCACTATGGAGGAGCAGAACAAGTCTTACATTCCTGCTATGAGTCGGTTTATCACGGCTTAGGATGATACAAATGTCTTTTATTAGGACAAACGCGGCTCCATTGTGACATTTTATTCTATACTTTGTCCTGAATGAAAAGCCACTAAAATGACGATTCCGGTACAAAGTATTGCAGAGTTATTTACAAGTGAAACAAAAG
>NW_017316554.1:0-640 GCF_000935625.1 Nanorana parkeri
ACTAATCGATTTTGAAAATAATCGCTAGCTGCAGCTCTAGACCACCGTCACCCGATCAAGTTAATGATCGGGTGAAAGCATCTGCATTTAAAAGCAGCAGTCCTAATGTAATTGTAGATGATATAATTATATATCGTTAGGAATAGATCACTATCAATTTCTGGATGCGTCAATCATGAATCTAGCGTCCAGGGACCGTGATCTATTCCAAACTGCAACTAATCATATCACTTACGATTACATGCGGAGTGACAGCGGCCACTTCTAAATGGCATGCTTGGAATTTCTGCCGCAGGAATCCCAAAACTCACATTTACAACTACTGTGAAATAGCCTAAGCACTGCCATTGTTGTATTATCAGCAGTGCAAAAATGGCCTTTTCTGTGGAATTGATGAACTTGGAGTTGAAACCTAATCTAAACCCAAAAACAAAGATGCTGTAGTTAGCAGCTTACCAGTCTTTAGATATGGTGGCTATTTCCCTTTATTTTTACCTGGTGCATCTGCCAATAGCACACTTTCAGTTCTTGGACCGCCGCCCCCCCACACACCTTTCAGATGCCACCCCCCTTGTGAATGAGTATGGGGGTACTTGTGACCCTACTCATTCACTGAAGGGTTAAATAAAATGTAAATAAA
>NW_017316555.1:0-640 GCF_000935625.1 Nanorana parkeri
GAAGTTTGTATAGCTTATGAATATGATTTAATATATGCAATGTCTAATGGATAACATATACAATTTATCTGTTAGAATAAAAATAAACCTTTTGAATCCATTTCTATCAATAAGATAAGTTTTATTTTCCAAACAAAAAAATTAAATTGCTTACATTGAGGTGAGGCTCTAGGTGCATAGGCTATTCCATTAAGATTTGTGGATATTTAGTCAAAATTAAAAAATGTATACACATGTATGTAATTGCTATTATTCTGCAATTATATAAATAGAATTCCTTATGTTGACATTTAGTTTTAAGTGCTGTCTAGAATAAATGAGCTGGTAAATAACGTAAACCTTGTATAACATGTTAGTATGACTAAATATTAACACATTTTTATGGAAAAACCTATGCAAATATATCTATTGTATGTAAAAAAAACATTTCTATGAGTAATATCATGTAATTTCTCCCATTATAACAAAAACGATTGCTTACATTGAGATACAGTTTAAATTATTATTTGAGGAAAGAAGACATAAACCTGTCAATACTGTATATCTTATTATTATGACAGACTATACACAATCCTTGATGGCAAAAAGTATATCTATATCTGTATCTATTACAAAAATAACCTTTTTCTACCAGCCATGT
>NW_017316556.1:0-640 GCF_000935625.1 Nanorana parkeri
AATCTGCAGATAATTGTAAAGTGTATGGGCAGCTTAAGAGTCCAATCCATGGAGCTTACAGTCTAAGCCAATTAACCTACCAGCTTGTCCTTGGAGTGTGGAAGGAAACTGGTGTACCAAACACAAAGCACAGGGAGAACATGCAAACTCAATGCAGATAGTATTTCTGGCCAAACCAGGATTAAAACCAGGGTTCTCAGTGCTGCAAGGCAGAAGTGTTAACCACTGAGCCAATGTGATGGTGTTCAGGACCATTAAAGACTGCTTGAAAATGAAGCCATTAGAAGAGAGATCCTCTACTAAAGCGGTGAAGTTAAGCAGCAGGGGAAAAGAGCTGACATTAACCAACAGACATTCTATATGCTTTGGTTCACTGTACTAAATGTTCAAAGCCAAGGCTGGCATTACAGTCACCAGCATACCACGTTTCTGAGATAGGGAATATTGTTTTCTACTTTCTTTTGGAAGAAATCTGAGAATCCACTTCTGTCTGCATTCTTGGAATGTAAAAGTAGTGCCCAGAAACAAACAGTCTCTGTTAAGCTTGCCATACACGTATAGATTATCTGCAGAATTGCTATGGTCAGATGGAAAAAGTGCTCCATCTAGGCTAAACTGTGTGGATGGAGAAATCTCCCAC
>NW_017316557.1:0-640 GCF_000935625.1 Nanorana parkeri
GAACAAACAGTAGTTAAAGTGACACGAAGGATCTGCAAGCCCTAGGGCTACGTGTGTCAGCCACTTCCCTGGACACTCGCAATCACTCATCCCGCACGCCAATCCCGGTAGATGCATATCCCGGCTGGGTTTAGAAGTGCGGAGACGGAGCACAGCCGGCTCTGACTTGGTGTAAGTCTAGCTGAATTGGAACCTTCCAGCAGAGATTGACTGAACAGATCCGACGACTGTTTGCGGTAACTACACAACCTGTGGATCTTTGAGTATACCTGGAATTTTTCACCGTGGAGACCCCCGCTTTTTCTGTTTATTGTGCGGCCGCACATATATTTTGCAATTTGAAATCGAAGTCCGCGGGCTAGTGAGAGTCCCAAGCAAGGGGAGAGGGGAGGGCGCTTACATCGTTTCAGCCCTACCAACATACCCCTCTTTCTGGATCCTAACCACAGCCACCGGACACACTAACCGAAGTGAAAAATTATCCAACCGTCCAACACTGTGGGATTTGAGCAGGACTGTCTCTCCCTGAGCCGTATGAGCTGTGAGTAACTTTGGATACTTTGTACCCGTATATGTAATACAGTGCATATATCTGCTTCAATCAGGTCTTTGCCACATTAGATGGCTTGCAGATCCTTCG
>NW_017316558.1:0-640 GCF_000935625.1 Nanorana parkeri
ATTATCATCTATGCTTTTTTTTATATATTTCTTATCAGGTATTTCTTCTAACTCCGTTTCATTCAAGCCTTTTGTTTTGAAACCTAGCAAGATGTACATGCTTGATGTCACTTTAGGTAAGTCCTATTATACGGTGTAAAGTGATACTCCAGTTACATATTCTACATTGATTACTTTTTCATGCATAGCAAACAGGAAAGCAAATGTGTTATATTAATGCTTCTTTTTACTTACATTTATGTCTATTCTGATGTCTAAGTTTTTACAAAAATCAAAGATGTTATAATAAAAAAAATCTGTTTAGATATGAGAGCCCATTGGGGGTAATAATGCATTGCTCTTTACATGCTTTAGCCCATTGCAGTACCATTAATTTTCAATGGCAGCCCAACGCACATACATTAATGTACACCACAAAGCATGGTAACACATTACTATGGATTGAGGTGCTCTGTGCTTCAAAAAAATGGTGCATGTTCATTTTTTCCAATGTTTTGGTGTGTTTCCAGCTCATGCATTTGAATGCATTTCACTGTGTGAAAAACACTCACTAAAACCACTTCCGGGCCGCAATACGTCTACAGTATAGACGGCGGCCTGTTAAAGTGGTTAAAACAAGAACATGGCTGCTGCAGCAGCC
>NW_017316559.1:0-640 GCF_000935625.1 Nanorana parkeri
TGCATAGGTTTGACTTTAAGGCAACTTCCAGGCTGTGGCTTTCAGTTATAGCTGAGTACAGACAATATTAGAAAGTCATATAAATTGTGTTCAGGCTAAAATTCTGGGCAGGCAGCAAACATAGTCCGAGAACCAGTCAAAATTATAACAAAAGGAAAAACATACAGTAAGCATGTTCAGATGCAAACAAAATCAGAGAACCAAAGACTAATACAGGACAGGAAACAAAATCAGATAGGACAGAAGGGTGAGGTCTAAATGCAGAGAGAGACACAAGATAGGAGGTCAATCAGTACAGTCAAACTAAGTCCAAATGATGCACCAGCACTCTCTGTTGAGATTGAAGCCCCTAAACAGCCACAAACCAGGAGCAGATGGGAGTGGAGAAAGAAATTAGAGCCATATAACAGTAGTCCATAGTTCATAAGAAAGTACAGGGGAAAATAGTGTCATAATATATCAGAGTGAGGAAGAACAAGCAAAGTAGAGTAAACCCCAAGATCCAATTAACAGACCTGTAACTGTTCCCTACCCATATGGTAACATGCTGAATGTACTTGTAGATTAAGGAGAAACTATAGTGGTTTTGAGGTGTTTTTATTTTGCTTGATATTACAGAGACCATATCCCACCCCGCCCC
>NW_017316560.1:0-640 GCF_000935625.1 Nanorana parkeri
TAATCGATTTTGAAAATAATCGTTAGCTGCAGCTCTACCAATCATTATATCATGTTCCTTTGTGTCCATTTTAGTTAATGTTATTATTTATCGTAACTATAGCAGGGCCCAGAGAAGATTAGATACACTTGGTTTACTCACATAGAATTTTCAAAGTAACCAAAAAATCAATGGCTATTTTGTTCACAAATATCAACTGATCCCTGGCTAGCCTTATAAAACACTCTGTAGAACCTATAACAACCTTCAGTCTTACACAGTTCATTTTATCTTTTATGATCCATAGGAAAAAGAAGCAGTCTCCAAGAAATGTTCATACATATTTGAAGCTCTCTTTGACTGACAGAATGCTTTAGTTTGTGTCTGAGGGTTCATTATTGCCCATGTCCAAACCTCCACACTGCAAAGCTTGGATTGAACACTCTGCTACCAAAATCTGAATTTTGTGGAATTCTTTAGACATTCTGATTATCAATTAGGCAGAATGTAAGGAGAAAAATACTTTCTTTATGAAAGCTTTGCAGCTAAGTCTGTACCAATAACAATAACCTATACAAACCAAATACACTAAACCGAGAGAGAAAAACTATAATTATAAGGTTAATTAGAGCTGCAGCTAACGATTATTTTCAAAATCGAT
>NW_017316561.1:0-639 GCF_000935625.1 Nanorana parkeri
GTTTTCTGCTGCGTTTCCATGCATGCAAAAGCAGCAGAAAAGTGCATCCCGTGCATCGCACAAAATAGTAGAGGAGCCATTTTGCTGTGTTTGCCACGCAGATAGCTTGGTAATATTCCCTTCGCACACCGTACCGATGTACCCCAAAATCCGGCGAGTGCTGTAGCAACTGGTGGATGGCGCCACAATGTACGATCTAGAACATATGTTGTCCGCACACCATTCTGCTTCGGAATGTCTTTTTTATTTGTATTCCTTTAGCATGACATGTGAATGCAAATGTGTATTCCTTTAGCATGCACATGTCATGCTAAAGGAATAAAAATAAAAAAGACATTCCAAAGCCGAATGGTGTGGGACAACATATCTTCTAGATGCCACGTAGATATGACCACTGAAATTAATGGAGCAGCGCGGCAAATGCATGTTCGCGGGACATGTAGGTGTGAACCAGGCCTTTTTTCTTTACTCATAATTAGCTTGGGAGGGCCAATCAGAAAGTCGAGCCCTTTGTCCCTTAGGTTTTCCACTGGGTGCACTGTAGTCAGGAAAAGTGATATTAAAGGATAATAGAACACTTTGCAAAAGTTTTTTTTTGTTTTTTTTTTGAATGGTTCTGCATATATCTACTGCTTGCTA
>NW_017316562.1:0-639 GCF_000935625.1 Nanorana parkeri
ATGCTCATTCAAACTACTGACTTTTACTCCTTGTAATGTGAAGTGAACATTATGAGTTATCACCGCTGATACATGCTCATTCAAACTCATTATCTCTCCTCTGTGATGTGAACCTTCTCCAGTCATAAGAGGTATTATACTAAGCTAAATACATTTTCTCTTTGGAAAGTTAATTTTCACTTACCTTAGTGAATAATATGGTGTTACGCTGATTTCAATCATCCATTCATAAGCAAGCTCAGTATGGGGATTTGGATCTGTGTGTAATAGATTCCTGCAGAATTAAAGAAAGATTTCATTTTTGGTGAAAACCCCATTAGGTGTGGCATGTATTGGATTTAGGGATGTGGAACAGCGCCATGTTTTCAGCCTGCACCTGGAATGCAGTCAACACGATGTCTGGGATATGAGCTGGGTGTGTTTATTTTGGATTACAAGCAAACATCCTGTTTTATAATTTACCTTGCACATGAGTGGATATTGTTTGGAAAGTAAACATTTTCCTTGTGTCACCTCCTTCAGTTTAATAAATTATGATCTCTATGTATAGGGAAAGGGCTCTTGGGAGTTGTAGTACTAGCTAGAGACAGGTAAGGGGCTGTGTGCAGGCCCGGCGCTACCGCAAGGCAAGTCAGGCGG
>NW_017316563.1:0-639 GCF_000935625.1 Nanorana parkeri
TCTTCCGTATTATCTCCCATTTTTCCCCCTCACCTCTCTCCATGCCCAGAACTCGCCCTACTGCATATTAATATTTTTTTTTTGCAATGTTGCGTTTATTGTTGCTTAAGCAGACATACATATGAATACAAAGCTTTGCATATGTGTTACAACAGGAATATCAACATTTTAGTATTAAGCAGTCCCATAAGACAGTATAAAGAGCTACAACACATTACATTACATTCGGAAGGAATCTACAATAAACATGTCATATCGGGTGTACGTTGAACCCATTCGCCATCTGTTGCACCTCCCCGAACTACCTACTTGTGAGCTTTATGTTCACGTCAACACGGGGGGTTCGCGTTTGGCAATACCAACCACTGTTTCCAACAAGTCAGCTGACTGTAATGCATTATCTCGGCATAACTACATTCAAGCATACACTTTAATCAAAGCCTTAAGGCTGAGAAGTACCGGTTGTCTAAATTAGCTAATTACATATACATACTGAACATTGCGTGGGGCCTACCCATCTCTCTCACCCTGTATGTCTATACTGTTCGTACTTTTAGTTTCAAGTGTCACGTCTGGTGCAAAAGAGTGGGTGCATTCTCACCTCAGAGGGCATCACCCGCACAGGACAATTTCAAAAGG
>NW_017316564.1:0-639 GCF_000935625.1 Nanorana parkeri
TTTGTATTTTTAGCTCTGTATTTAGGATAATAATTGTTTGTATATACTTAAGGTATTTATACAACAGGTGATTGAGGCCATGTTTTTAGAATGTAGTGCAGAGAGAACTATATGCTTACGTGTTATTATAGAGAGAGAGAGAGAGAGAACTATATGCTTAGGTGTTATTATATATATAGAGAGAGAACTATATGCTTAGGTGTTATTATAAAGAGAGAGACCTATATGCTTAGGTGTTATTATAGAGAGAGAGAGAACTATATGCTTAGGTGTTATTATGGAGAGAGATACCTATATGCTTAGGTGTTATTATGGAGAGAGAGACCTATATGCTTAGGTGTTATTATATATAGAGAGAGAGAACTATATGCTTAGGTGTTATTATGGAGAGAGAGACCTATATGCTTAGGTGTTATTATAGAGAGAGAAATAACTATATGCTTAGGTCTTATTATATAGAGAGAGAGAGAGAACTATATGCTTAAGTGTTATTATAGAGAGATAGAGAACTATATGCTTAGGTGTTATTATATATATAGAGAGACAACTATATGCTTAGGTGTTATTATATATAGAGAAAGAGAACTATATGCTTAGGTGTTATTACATAGTTACATAGTATTTGAGGTTGAATAAAGA
>NW_017316565.1:0-639 GCF_000935625.1 Nanorana parkeri
CCACACCCATACGAATGTATGTTAGTAGACGGTCACCGGATCAGGCATTATAACAGTACCATCATATCGCAATTGTACAATCTTACCTACTATGTACCATTCTAATGATAGTATTTCTTATTGTCCTTTTTGGTTTTGTTTTTCTTTGTCCTTGCATGCATCTCTTTAATGGCAGTACGACATGAGCATGTTCTTTGTTCTTTGTTATGCTTTGATGTTTGATGCTTTACTGGAAACTCAATAAAAAAATGTTTAAAAAAAAACAAAAAAACAAAACATGATTTTGATACCTTTTTTCTTCTTCTATTACATGAAAAGTATGTTTTGGGGTTTTTTTCAGGGCTAGTTCACACCAGCTCCAGTGTGTTCCGGCCGATTTAGTGCTGTAACACACTGGATTGCAACCCGTCCAGCTCACTGCGTTCTGGGGCATGGCGGTGCATTAAAGTCAATGGCACCGCGGTGTGATCGCCTGCACCGGAACGCATGTCAAATCAATGCCTGCGCTCCGTTGCGGTCAGAAAAAATAGTGCATGCAAATGGAGTTCCCTGACTGCCCCCAGTGTTGCTGGGATTTGTAGTCCTGCATAGCTAGTGTTATCCTGCATTGCTGTATAATGATTATACAGTAATGCAGAA
>NW_017316566.1:0-639 GCF_000935625.1 Nanorana parkeri
GCGACAAACGCGCGATTTGCGAATCGCTCAGTGTGAATGGGACCTTAGTCAATGGATTTTGCATCGGAGAGTCATTTGTACACCGAATAACCACTCGTCCACAAATTGCTCTTTGCAAAGGTTCCGAAGACTCCAATTGGCTGACTTGGCCAACAAATGGTGAGAGTATTGTGCAGCGGAGGTTGTTGGGTTGTATGCACCCGGGAGCAGACTGATCATAGAATTGCAGCAGCTCCCCGTCACCCGCTCATTTCTGGCACCATTATTGGGCAGCATCACTTTAAGATGAGTCCCTGTTCTCTTTCCCTCCACCTAGCTTTCCTTTTCCATCCTTTAATGAATAATTAACATCTGCTGACGACTTTTATTTGCTGCATCGGCTTTCATTTTTGCTGGCTTGTCTTCTATCGTCTTGCTTAGTAATCTGTCACCAGCCCCATGCTTATTTTTCCTGCAGCTCATGCCGGTATTTGCCTGCAATGTGGCCCTGTGCTTCATCGTGAACGCCACGTCTGCTGACCATCATGCGTTCCCAACACCTGCTTATGGTGACATGATAATGGCAAGAAATGTGAACAATTTAGATATCATCAGGCAGTGTGTGTGGATTATCTGCAATGCACAACAAGCACCTCCAGT
>NW_017316567.1:0-639 GCF_000935625.1 Nanorana parkeri
TGGGCACCTTAAGTCTGTGCCAGCCCACTGAAGACAGCATCACCAACCTTTTTTTCCCTGAGATCTCACTAGAATGCACTGGCGACGTAGACTTCCCAGTGGGCAGCTACAAGGCCCTGGCTACGTCACCAGTGCCTCTGAATACTACAAAGTACAAGATAATAAAAATGCAAGTAAACAAATCAATCTTTTATTCGACATATGACTTGAGGATGTCTGTGGATTGGCACGCAGGGCTGCATGTGCCTGGGCTTTTTATGTTTTTGAGGGAAAGGTCCACTTTAATGTTTATGATAATAAAAAGTGATTTTCTAATTGATAAGTATGTATAATAAAACAAGAGAGGTTCTTCTGAGCTCTGGTAGACTCATAGTAGATTGAATGGGGCTGAGTATCCCTGCCCGATGCCACAGATCGCTGGCTGTGTGACTTGGAACCCCTTTCCATAGTCAAAGTGCAATTACAAGTAAATAAAAGGACTGACTAATTCATATCCCAGTATAGGGGTATTTTACCCGTCAAACTGGTTATTGTCATAAGAAGAATGTTTGTTGGATAATAGCAGTTTTAGGACGTATGTTGTTGACAAATTTACTTGTGAACTCAAGGCTCTAAAAACCATTTCAAGTGTCACTGAAC
>NW_017316568.1:0-639 GCF_000935625.1 Nanorana parkeri
TCTCCTTCTCCATCCTCCCATAGGAAGAGGTCTGTCCTCCTTTCAGGGACTCCCCAACACCCTCTTGTACAATTCCAAGTCCTGACTGTATAAGTGGACAACTTCTGAAATGCTGACAATTCACTTCCTGTGTAACTTTGTAAACGGAGGCCTATGGGGTGGAGGCCTATGGGGTGGAGGCCTATGGGGTGGAGGCCTATGGGGTGGAGGCCTATGGGGTGGAGGCCCATGGAGAATGAACTTCATACACTATGACAATAAAATCCATTTGTTATTAGAAACCTTCTAGAACTTCTGCATCCTGTTTCTTGTTCGGTGTCTTCCGGCCGGGATACTGCAGGTCCTTAATTTCTGGGCATATGAGCCGAGTGCGCTCAGTAACTCTCCTCCAAGGGCACATTTCAGAGGGTCTCAGAAGTTGGTCCTAGTGGGAACAGTCTCTAGAAGTGTAACCCCCTCCCCCCCAGTGATCCCTCTTTCCTGTCATTGCAGGTCTCCGTGTATGTCTCTGACAAGTTGCTGTCAGACTCCGGCACCTTCTTCTCTGGCTCATTATCTGACTCTCGGCTAACTCTCAGCCAGCTGAAGGTAAGTTCTGTCTCTGTCTCCTCCTCCTGGAAGTCTCTGCTGAGATTTGTC
>NW_017316569.1:0-639 GCF_000935625.1 Nanorana parkeri
ACATTACAACATTGTTTGTTTGCTTATGACAGCTTTGTGGTGAGCCTATCACAGTAACGCAGCGGCTATTTGGTCGAGAATTCAGGGTTGAAATCAATGTTCAATGTTGATTGACATGGAGCTGTTCCCAGTCGAAACACGGTCCTCAATGTTTGTTGAACATTTCAAAACAACCGGAAACATTATGAACAAGAAATCAGCAGGCCCCGTTGGCACTGCAAGGACACCGGAAAACATTGCAAGGGTGAGAGAGGCATTAGTTAGCAGCCCAGTGCGGTCTGCTTGAAGACATGCAAGTGATTTAGGGTTGAGTAGTGAATCAGTGAGAACCAAGATCATGTGCATTCGCACAGCACTGGCACTTCTTTCAGCAATTCTATTGTTTGAGCTACTGCTGGGTACCCATTGTGGGAAGCCTTGCAGTGTGGAGGCCTTACCACAGCTATTGAGTTTCTTTCATTTTCTTTTCTGAATGCATGTACAAATTTGAATATTCCAGTATGTTGTTCTGATAGAGGAGAATATCTGAGCTAGAAATTTAAAAAGAAGAAAGCCACAAAACATGCGTGCAACGTGCATACAGCGCTTGTATATTCAATCCCTTAACCACTTGCCGTCCGCCCGTAGTAAAAAAACGGA
>NW_017316570.1:0-639 GCF_000935625.1 Nanorana parkeri
CTATTGTATACCAATCAGGGGATGTTGAGGGGTAACCGCGTCCACAAAAATCATTCATAGCCATGTCTCGCTAGACTCCTATCGGACTTTAAGGCCCCATTCACACCGAGCGATTTATCGCGCGGTAATTCCCGCGATATGGCGGCTATTTACCGCGCGATATCGCTCTCCCATGCATGGCAATGGGGCTCTGTCAGTCGCTGTCGCGGGTCGTGCGTCGCTACAGCAGGACCCTTTTTGGAGCGGATTTTGCCGCGATTCTAGTTTGCTCAATGCAACCATTTGCGCGATATCGCGCAAAATGCAAATCGCGCGACGAACGCGCAATTTGCGAATCGCTCGGTGTGAATGGCGCATTAAAGTATAAACCCAACCCGTACAAAATGCCTTATTGTATATAAACGATTGATCTTCATTGTTCAGGAAGTGTACAGAGGAGCGCGTCCCGTCCCAGAGTATTTGTGCTACTGAAAGTATACGTTGTAACCTGACAAATATGTGGACGTGAGCAAAGATACGGGATGAGGAGTGATGCGTCTTCATGTGCACAGGATGAATGAAGTGACACTAAACTCAGGAATTAAATCTAAAAAAGATACATTCCAGTCCCCGAACTCCGAGCAACAATGTATCTTATTT
>NW_017316571.1:0-639 GCF_000935625.1 Nanorana parkeri
TGATAAAAATGTTTGATGAAGAAGATGAAGAAGACACAATAGAATCAGTAAATTTTGCAGCAGAACTATAGTAAAATGGGAAAAATAATATTCTTTTATAGATTTTGGGGTCTATTCACTAAGCTGCCGTAGGCAGCCGAGTGACTCACCGACCCCAAGCGAAGTGAGCCGAACGCTGTTCGCCTATTCACTTCAGGCTGGTAACGCTGATTCCAGCCATTAATCGGCTGCCGTCAGAAGAAAAAAAAAGAAAAAAAATGAGCATGTAAAGGTTTATTTGAGCAGAGTGATCCTTTCTGTGAGAAAGTGTTTCTCTCCTGGGTGGCCGGGAGCCTATTAGACTCCCAGAGCGTCCGGGGGAGGAATGACAGATGCGTTCCTGGTTACCTGGTAACCAGAAATTACATCTGTCATTACACACTGAGAACACGGAGAGGCCGCTCTCAGTGTGTAATGATAGCCTCCCTGGTTAGCTGGTAACCAGGGACGCTGATCTCTCTGTAAGTGGCTGGAGCCAGCCGTGAGATGAAGGCTGGCTCTGCCCAGCTGTCAGAAGCAGGCTGTCGGCCGACCAATGGCCGGCCATTCAGCCAGCTTTGGCTTTCAGAGCGGCTCAGTCGAGCCGAGGCATATGCCTTC
>NW_017316572.1:0-639 GCF_000935625.1 Nanorana parkeri
AAAAGGAAACTAATGCAGCCACCACATCTAAGGACTGCTAAAAGTTGGGTTTAGATACACTTCACGTAAAGTTACCATGAATTATGGAATAATTTACTATCACTATGTTTAAAGCTGAACTCCTGGCAAATGTAAAATTTACATTAATGCAGGTTTGTAATCACTAAGACATCCATGAATGTACGTTTTTACAGGCAAGCAGCATAAGTACCTGCATTTTATTTGGCCTCAGCCTCTTGCAGTCCCTGTACAGCAGAGCTCAGAGAGGCCAAGGAAGAAGCACTATAAGGGACCAATCAGCTATGCATGGAACATGCTAATAGGAGACGAGAGCAGAGTTAGAGAAAGATAAACTCCTCAGCATGCTGCCTTTTTTTTCACTGTCCAGTCACAGGATGTTAGAGAAGACCTGTCAGTGTTAGTGAAACAGCAGCAGAGAAAGATCAGGTCCCCTCCTTTGCCAGGCAGGACTGTGCTTATGACAGGTACAACACCTTCCTTATATGTATTTGGCTGTTTGCCTGGAGATCAACTTTAATGCAGCATTGTATTATTTAAAGGGACTCTTGCTTCTGAAAAATATTGGACACCTGTGTCCTCTGTGTAGCCCCCATCACCTTTTGTGAGGTGGCTACTAGA
>NW_017316573.1:0-639 GCF_000935625.1 Nanorana parkeri
CCGCTCATCATAATCCGCTCATCATAGGCCGCTCATCATAGATTCCGTTTCCCCTGGACGACAAGGGTCTGATGAATTGTGGGACAGTGAGGATGGTCTACCTGGGGTGTGGGGTATGCTTATAATGAGTATTGCCGATTAAGATTATAATTGTTGATTAAGATGAGCGGACTATGATGAGTGGATTATGATGAGCGGTGCGGACTATGAGTAACTCGGACTATGATGAGCGGTGCGGACTATGATGAGTGGATTATGATGAGCGGTGCAGATTATGAGTAACTCGGACTATGATGAGCGCTGCGGATTATGATGAGTGGATTATGATGAGCGGACTATGATGAGTGGATTATGATGAGCGGACTATGATGAGCGGATTATGATGAGCGCTGCGGATTATGATGAGTGGATTATGATGAGCGGACTATGATGAGCGGATTATGATGAGCGCTGCGGATTATGATGAGCGGACTATGATGCGCGGATTATGAGAAGCGCTGCAGACTATGATGAGTGGATTATGATGTGCGGATTATGATGAGCGTCGCAGATTATGATAAGCCCTGCGGACTATGATGAACGGACTATGATGAGCGGACTATGATGAGTGGATTATGATGAGTGGATTATGATGAGCGG
>NW_017316574.1:0-639 GCF_000935625.1 Nanorana parkeri
CTTGCAGTCTTCAGCCATTTTTTTCTTCCTTAGCAGGGGGGACGGTGACATTAATTTGCATATGAATTACATATGAATGGGCCGCGGCTTATTGATATGCAAATCATCACGGCCCATTCATATGTAAATATCGCGGCCGGGACAGGGGACAGGAACAGCGTCGGACATCACCGGCAGCTCCGGAGAGGAGAGCACAGAGTAGAGACTAGAGAGAGCTGGGTGAGGAAGTGTTTTTTTTGGCCTCCCCCACCAGCTCCCTCTAGTGTCTACTGTGTAGTAGTGCCGGCTCTGCTAAGAGCCGGCCGGCAGGCATAGCAAACCGGCCACAATCGGGTTGTTTGTGTTCGGGCCGGCCCGGCCCACCGGGCAAGTGCCCGGTTTGCCCTATGGCCAGTCCGGCCTGGGCCTACTATATCCCCACAGGAGTGGTGTGCTTTATAGTTCGGATCCCCAGGAGAGAACCCCCTGTTTTGTAAATAACCACTGACACCCATCATCCCTTTAGCTGTGTGTTCTTTCCACTGACCTAATATAAGGAGTGTTTTTCTCACTGACCCCTGTAATAATATGTATAGTGTAACAGGGTGCCTGTAAAACCTAAACTTTATTGAAAAAGAAATATACAAGATAACACATTTA
>NW_017316575.1:0-639 GCF_000935625.1 Nanorana parkeri
TAAAGGCGTCCCAATACTTTTGGTAATATAGTGTATATAAAAGGCCTACTTATTACACCATTTAAAACTATCAGCTACACTGCTAATGTCCTTCAAGCTACGAGTTCATGGCAAGAGCTGATGTACTGCGGAACATTTTATTGCAACTCGTTGACTCTTTTGGGGAAATTTCCTTACACTACATATCCCAGTGACAGGGACAGGAAGTGATAGCAATCTCTTAACCGGGGTTAAGACAGCAACGAAAAGAAAACCCCTGTTCCCCATTCCCCTGTTATCACAGAGGTAACACAGAGACCACGGTGAGGGGAAGACTCTTCAATGGAGTCTACGACAGCATAACCTGAGGTTCAAATCTTTTCACACTCAGCTAAGAACCAAATTCTGGTTGGAATACTGGAGTGGAGCTTTAAACTAAAATAAGTCAAAATCATGTTTAGCTGTCCTTATGGTAACTCATCACGTTTTTTGGGGGTTTTCCAAAAAGAAATGTATTAACAAAGTGCTTGTACACATTTCATACATGAGGATATATAACAAGATGACAGCATCAAGAACAGGGAGTACAGGGCACTGTGGACAAACAAAGTGTTATTAGAGCATGTCCTTGGGATGATGTTGTGTAGCACAACATCATCC
>NW_017316576.1:0-269 GCF_000935625.1 Nanorana parkeri
CTCATCCAACATCAGTACCCGACCTCACAAATGGGCACAAAGCCAGCTCCCTAAAAACATGGTTTGGTCATAGCAAACAGCGATTCGTATTACATAGACATACTTGATCCTGTCGCGGTTGATTGCCTGTTGGTGACCCCACTAGTGGAAGCCTCGGTGCAGTTTGCAAGCTGACTTGTGAATGCCTGTAAGTACATGACACAAGAAAATGCCAATTATACAGCAAGACAAACATAGTATATACCATATACCTCAAACATAGTATATAC
>NW_017316576.1:1722-2360 GCF_000935625.1 Nanorana parkeri
AAACATTGTTTAATAATTGTGCGAAGAATCTGAAACACAAAGTCCAAGAGCAAATTAAATCTATGATGCGGTCTATGAGTGACATGGATACAGCGGTATGTGTATGAGTCCCACCCTTCCCCCCGTTATTATCTGTGATTCTGTCACTTCCTGTATCAGGCCAAGCTGTCCAACCAAGCCGGCAGTTACAGGAAGTCTCAGTTTCAGCTGCCAAATGGTCAGAGCCTTTACATTCACTGTAAGGCAGAAAGTTACAGTTAATCGCCATGACAAAACTTCTCATAGGAAACCACCAAACAAGATCATGAAAGATGAGGGACGTCTTCATACAGAAGTTTTACCCCAATAAAAACCCAACAATGTGATCAATATCCACAAATATCACAAAAAAAGAGCCACAATGAAGACAAATGGTATTTTGTACCTCATCTCGAAATGGCCCAATTTTATGTCCATGTGGCCCCATAGTAAGATCAGAAAAGGTACAAAGAGGAACCCCAGCCAAAGGTTTATGTATAGTAGGGAAAGGTGAGAACCTCTGGAGATTGTCTGAAGTTCCTCCTAAAGACCCACCAATAAAATGTTCCATGCGATGGCTTCATTATGGTTGGGGATGTGATGGAGGGGTCTGATAGAGG
>NW_017316577.1:0-638 GCF_000935625.1 Nanorana parkeri
CCTTCAGTCTTCTATCTGACCTCCGCCTTCCCGTCAGTCTTGCACAGTTGTAGCGGCTCCTCCCCTCTCCTCTGATGTCACTGCGCGCTGGGAGTGTCTCACAATGTGCCTTAGAAGCTGCAGCAAGTCAGATAGAGCTCCGCCTCATTTCCTGGCTGGAGGACGTCCAGCATCATCTAGGAATTTCCTACCCAGCCTGACTGTCTCTGGCCCCGCCCCTTTCATTCATTGGATCGCAGTTCTTTCGATCGTTGCGCCTCAGCATCACATGTGGGCGTTACCTAGTGCGATCTACAAGCAAATACAGCCTGCTAAGGACCGCCCACTCCCCCAGACTGACCCCCACCCATCAAGGCAATTTCATATTTGCTGAACTCCTCCCAAGACCCAGCCCACTGCTTATATCAGGGTGGCGGGCTCTTGAGAGAAGTATTGAGGCAGGGTGCTGCGATGTTTCCAGCCCCTTTCAGGCCCCTCCCACCAGCCATGACCTGCTTATGTTGCATGGAGGTCTTATAGATCGTAAAATACCAGTTTAAAAACATATAACATTTGAATTCCAACTCTATAAATAAAGACGCCCCTCCGCTGCACCCCACACCCTACACCGAGCGCACCCCGCACCCTACACCGAGCGC
>NW_017316578.1:0-638 GCF_000935625.1 Nanorana parkeri
ACAGTGCACTGGCCCGGCATGCAGACATGAAGTAATTCCCATGCACGTGTGTTACACCATGCTGGTTGGTCAGTGAACAGGCCAAAAATGCCAAACTCAAAAGAAGACCGGGGAGAACATGGAGATGCCAGGGAGGGAGAAGTGTAGTGCTAGATAGGATCCCTTTGGTAAGTAATTCTGCCATAATGTGTGAATATGGTGTGCACACTAGCACATTATGGATAAAAGAACATTATTGCCTTTACTTCCGCTTTAATGCAAGCTACCAGCATCTGTATCTTGGAGTATCTAACCTCTTGCATCTTGCTAAAAGAAAAGGAACAGCAACTCACCATGCTCCTGAATTAGGATCTAAACTCTAAGAGTTCTGATTATTTTTGTCTTGTCCTACTGCAGTCTTCCTGCTCAATAAAGTGACAAGTGTGGATACTTGTCATTGCTTGATAATGTTCTAGGAAACGGGGTTTTAACCAAGGACTTCTAGAAAGTTAGACAGTTCCTGTCTTCTGGCTTATTTCCTGTACAATATACACAGAATCTTCCCCTAATATATTTATTAGATACTTCTGATTGTGTTAGTGCCAGGGGTGGACTGACAACACATGGGTCCCCCGGCCAATACAAGATTATGGGGCCCC
>NW_017316579.1:0-638 GCF_000935625.1 Nanorana parkeri
AACATTTTTAAATCTGCCGCTTTCATAAAAATACCGTAATACCTGGAGATCCTACCATGAAGGTCCTCACTCAGGCACTCCCTCTTCTGGGGTAACAACTCTACACCCCCGTCTCTCAAATGTGCTTATGCATTATAACCCTATCACACAGGCTTCCAGGGGAAACTACAAGGAGCCTGGTCCACCATTGCCAGGAAGCAGGTGCATAGCATTGATTTGCAGGCAACACTGGAGCAAGTGCATGTAGACTGTAGGTGGCTGGAGGATGTCAGCAGCAGATAAGTGGAAATTTGCCAAAAAGGGGGAAATACCGTATCATATAATAGAGGAAAATACAGCAATTGTTTATGACACACTGTGCAAAATGTCATCCAGTTAGAGTACACATCTACATTAATACCCAATATTTCATATTGACTTCCCTCAATCACCTCTCTCATTTGCAGGTTCTGCTTCCAGCCATTCAGATTCTGGTGGCTGGTGGGAAAGGATGTTGTGGAAACCGCTGGGGGGTAAGAATCTGATTTTTTTTAAAAACCATTTTCTAAAAGTATCCCTAATTCTTCCGTGACCAAGGGGTCACCCATGCCTTGGTCGTATATTGTCTTATGTACTATATGTCTTATATTGATCTTGTT
>NW_017316580.1:0-638 GCF_000935625.1 Nanorana parkeri
GAGGGAACGTGGGCTCAGTAAATAGTATCTGATTGAAGTATTCCTCTGACTCCTCTCTCTATGAATGCGGTGCTCGGTGCACTCGGTTAGATTCTGGCTGCCGGGTAATTAGTCTTCCACCATCTTGGCCGTGCAGAAGGATTTTTTAATTGCTGTACATTCTATCTCCTAATTAAGCCTGATAGGATTGCTGGCCGGTGTGTGCGCGGCGAGGGCCGGCGTGGGATGAGACGTGTATTCGGGAGGCTCTCTGCTGCCCGTCTGCTCACACTGGCAGGTTCCCCAACTTGCTGCTAAGTAGGCTGTCAGCGTTCCGCCCGACACACAAAAAGCACAAACTAACAACATTATTCTAAAGGGGAAAGGTATTATTTATAAACCAGCTAATGCGACATTCACCAAACATTCACTGGCCGGTCATCATTCTCTGTAATGCAAACACATGCATCAGGAAGACTGACCTGCAGTGAATATTTGGTTAATGTCACATTCACTGTATTACCGTATATGTGTCCCCCTGACACTGCCCCAAAGAGTCATTTAGGGGGTTATTCACAAAGCTGACATTCATTAAACATTCACTGGTGGTTAATTGTTCTTTGTAACTTAAAGGAGAACTATGGGGTTAAGGCTTTTCC
>NW_017316581.1:0-638 GCF_000935625.1 Nanorana parkeri
AGCATCCACCTTTCATTTTCAAAGCTTAACTGAACAAACTAAAAAGAAAAGCTGATTGGTTGCCTTAGGCAACTGCTCCAGATTTTGATAAATCCCAGTCAATATTATTTTCTCTATAACCTTTTTCAGACAGAAAAACTTAATCTTTGCCTTTCTCTGATTTAGATTTACATGGTTACTGGAGTCAGACATTTCTTTACTTCATGGCTAGACCATGCCAGCTGCAATTGTCCATCCAGAGAACCTGCCTTAATAGTTACTAAGGGTGCCCTCATGGAACAGGAGGTGGCAGTAGGTGAAGCTTAGATATGAAGTCAAGGAAAGTCAGGACCCAGTCACTCGCTATCTTAAGGTGTCTGGCCTAAGGCATGGCTTACTTTCCATTGTATCTATATGTATTTTATATTATTTAAAATGTTTAATATCACTTGGGGACTGACTGAAGCTGAATAATCATGTGCTATTTGCGGTGTACTAAGGCTACATTCACACGAGCACTCTTTGTTTAGCTTTTCCTTTAGCTGAGCAGGGCCCTCCTTACCCTTCTGTACGGAATTGTATTGTAACTGTACCGTCTCCCTATATTTTGTAAAGCGTTGTGCAAACTGTTGGTGTTATATAAATCCTGTATAATAATA
>NW_017316582.1:0-637 GCF_000935625.1 Nanorana parkeri
GCCACACACAGCTGTGTCATCCATTCACAAATGGTTTGACAGAAGTCCCATCAGCCATAGTGGCAGTTCTCAATTGAAAACACGTGGGGTGGAATACAGTTTAAATTTCTTTGGAAGATCATTGTGTGCTGGTTCTACAGTTTTTGAGCCTATCACTCCAGAAGAGAGTCATCCATGTGCCGAGTGTGGATTACAAGGGCGCATGATAGGGTTGAGCTCAGGGCCGGACTGGGACTAAATAGGCCCGGGCATTTTAGACTGAGCAGCCCAATCACGTGACCACCGACAGGCCCCATCCCTCACAACAGGGGGCGGAGCCAAACATAGATGCGCAATCGAGGGGCAGGGCCAGCCACCAGTATGTACGGAAGGGCCACAGCTGACACACAAGCCTTGCTACAACCAATACACAAACCTTGCATCAATGTAGGAAGCTTGCTATAGAGAATATCTGTAAAATAGAAGTCAAGGCAACTGGACTTGCTGTATTTTACCTGAAGACGTTTCACAATTCATCCAACCAGCTTTCTCAATTCAGAAATTTCTGAATTGAGAAAGCTGGTTGGATGGCCAGTGAAACCCAGCTGCCTCCCTGTGCCCTCACTTAAGGACCTGCTCTTTCTCTGCCAATGGTAGC
>NW_017316583.1:0-637 GCF_000935625.1 Nanorana parkeri
CAGCGTCCCGCCGTTGCCATGGCAACGGATGACACGATCAGGGCCGGCCTATCACCATAGGGCTCATACTCAAAGACAACCTAGGGGTGTGGCCTGAGTGTGATGAGCACTTGCTCTCCGGCTGGCCACTCCCCCTGACTCCGTCCTATGTCTCTGTAACAGCTGCCCTGCAGCCGTTACACAGAGACACACAGCCCCAGCAGGAATACTGCTCAATTCGTCTCTCCATAGGCATGGCACCACCCAGACCTAGCAGCATTGACACGACACAACCCATGAATGATGTTGTGAGCAATCTTTCTATGCATACAGCAACACTGTATTTTGAATTGTGGCGGGAAATGACGTCATAGGATCACTTTTGGGCAGTGGTATTGGTCTCCTCACATACAAGGATGTGTATAAATGCTAGTCCATATCTGTTTGTAATTTTCACTTGTTCTGCCTGATGAAGGGGATCCTGTGTGACCCCGAAACGTTGCAATAAGTGTATTGTTGCATGATGTGTCAATAAAAGACGTTTTTCTACTTTGGAGTGCCGGTGTCCATAACTTTTTATGCTTTGCCTGGACGGTGGCCATCCGTTGACTACTGACGCACCCAACCCATTTATCAAGGATTTAGCAGTAAGGAGTGC
>NW_017316584.1:0-637 GCF_000935625.1 Nanorana parkeri
TGAGTGGAAATCACTCATGTCATAGTTCTCCTTTAAATTCAGACATTCCGATGCATCCAAATTTCCAAAATTTGAACGTGTCCAAATGCAAACGAATCCGAAAGTACGTTTAATGAACATTTGGCTACGTGTGAATTTCATTCAAAACAAAACTGATTTGGACATGTGACTGTTCTCTGGCCAATAAAATGTTTGGGGTTGCATTACAAGAAATTGAACAATGAAGAGAGTTTACTCAAAGGAAACTCCAGGAACCTGGAGAACGATGGGAGGTGTTGAGAGATAGGTTGTATAACTATACTAACTAAAATGCCAGAATTGATGAGTCTGGAAGTGGAACCCTTTATGTCTCCTCTGCCCTTCAAGCCGATGAAGTCTGTGTTGTTTTAATGTACTCCTTGCTCCTTTACTGTCCTTCCTGTGAGGCATGGGCTTAAATGGAAGGATACTGTCATTGCAAGAATTAAAAATACCTTCAAAGTGTCCCAAGTTTAGAAGCAAACATCCATAAAATGCTTCCAGTAACATCAGAAAACATATACATATGGATATTTACAAAAAACAGACCCAATCTGAATGGGACACTGATAGCCAATTGTAACTATCAGGGTTATTCACAAAAGGGTGAAGAGTTTGG
>NW_017316585.1:0-637 GCF_000935625.1 Nanorana parkeri
GAGATTGAGAACACAGAATCCTCAATCTCTTTTTCTGTATCTCGTATTATCAATGAACAGGAATCCTCTGTGAGTGTTCCTGTTCATTGATAACTTGAGAATATTATATGTTTACTATAACCACAATTATGAATGAACAGGAGTGGATATAGATCACTCACAGTCATTCATAATGGAGGATATTTTAACCATACCATATCCTCAGTTAGTTATGTACAATACACTCAGCAATCAGTGATCGCTGAGTGTTTGCTCTCGCTCTCCTCTCTGACACACACTGTCACAGGAGGCTGAGTGAGCGGTGCGAGAGGAGAGCCCAGCCTCCTGTGACACCGCTGTCTCCGCCCCCACACTGCTCTGCCGCGCTGTGATAGGCGGCCGAGGGGTGTGGGAGGAGAGACACCGTAAGAGTTCTGGACTTGGATCTGCTCATAAGCTGCATTGGTCCATAAGATCTATGGACCTGCTGCTGCAGTATGCTTGCGCACACCACTGGAAGTCTGATAAGTCATAGGTCCCATGGAATGATAGAACACCGGCAGTTAACAGCGTGTGACGTTATGACACATGTGCGCGATGACATCAAGGCGGGGTGTCACCCTATCACGTTCCTGAGGCTGAGACTGGAAGATGGGGA
>NW_017316586.1:0-637 GCF_000935625.1 Nanorana parkeri
GATCAATCAACACCAAGCGCAACATACTAGCCTTATTGATCAATTTGTCACAAAAGTAAGTGGATCTGGATCAGGAACTCACTTCACAATGATGATATAGCGAGTGAGTGAAGATGATGAAGGAAGTAAATGCCGTCAGCAGTGTGCAGCTCTTGCTTTCGAACAATGATACAAAGATGTCCTTCTCCTTTTCTGATCTCATGTAAACAACCTCATATCAGATAGTTGCCACTTATTTCCAGGTACAGTCATGTGTTTTAAAAATTCCTCCCTGTTAATAAAAGCGGGTTTCAAATATCAGGTAAACTATTTTAATGCAAGAATGAGCAAGTCTCCTGGCCCACTGACTTAGCTCTGAGGTCTTCCACTGCTACTCCCTACGTTCACCCTACACCCCTCAGTGTACTTGGTTATAGAGACATTTGACCATTTGAATTACAGCCATATACAAACCAAATAACAATATTTTTGCCTGAAATATGTTAAATCATATTGTATATCCAGCCAAATGTTTGTTTTATAAAGAGCGGGGAAGGATTAGATCCCCCGTTCGGTTTGTGCTGCTATCAAGGGCTCTGTTCAATAGATGTTCCCTCACTGACAGTCACCGCTCTCTGCAGGGAGATGATCGGAAAGT
>NW_017316587.1:0-637 GCF_000935625.1 Nanorana parkeri
GCCCGAATATACAAAAAATGTATTCAGGCACATAATAATTTATTTGAAAATGCGCGGCAGCCTTGTTGGGCACCGGCACGTTCTGCGAATGCGTGCCACCATCTTGGAGTCAGGGAGCATGACGTCACATGCATGCATGGCGGCATCAGGTGACGTCACATGCCAATATAGGCGCCGGCATCTTGGTGTATACCTAGATATACACCAAGATGGCAGCATCCAGCACGTGCGGTGTTATATGACGCTATGCGCCCTGCCTCCAGAACACGCCGGTGGCTGAATCCAAAATAGCAAAAACGTGAAAACGTTTTTAGTTCTTGTTCATTTCATCTGAAATTAATTTTTTGTCTTTGCACATGTCTAATAATACGTGTGTGGGGGTAGGGGGGAATTTACATATTTTTATAATTTAAAAAAAATGTTTTATTATTAATTTGTATTTTTTTATTTTCGTCTTCTTCTTCTTATTATAATTTTTTTTACTGGGGTGTGGCGGGAGATTCTTCAGGGAAATATTAGGCGTCTAAACAGACCCCTACATTTATCTTTTTAAAATAGAAAAACAAATTGAGTCCTCAATCTATTTTTCTGCAGCTTCTGTTCTAAATTAATGGAAAGCACTCAGTACAGAGGCTTC
>NW_017316588.1:0-636 GCF_000935625.1 Nanorana parkeri
ATGCTGGAGTGAAATGTATTAATTTTTATAATAGTTGCAGTGAGTCCATCCTCTGGGTACTATGTCTTAAGGTTGGTTTGGAAGTACCATTTAGGTATTCTGAGTGAATGTTGGAGAATGAATGGATACCCCTTTGCTGGTGTTTGCCCATATCGCAGTCCCCTACGAAGTCATCTGAGAGGAGAAGGCCAAGAAATAGCGACGTGGAGATCCTTTATGGAAAATGGCTGGATGTGTGCCATTCAGGCACAAAGCGGCATATGTTGGAGTGTACAACATTTTCAACTGCTCGGCTCAAGAAAAAGGCTATAAACATTTTTTTTTTTTTTTTTTTAAATTCTTTATTTTGCATTTTCATATTATAAACAGTGAAAGCCAAAAACAGAAGGAAGCACAGAAGGATATGCAGTTTACATATTAGTATAGTCAGGTGTATAACATGTCATTCTCTACGCAACATTGCAACCGAGTCTCTCATGTAATATACTAATAAGGTACACGTGTTGCATCTGACTCACAGTCTTATTGTGCCATGGGGGAGGAGGGGGTCAAGTAGTCTGTGTCCTTTCGGCCCACAGCCAGGTTGACCCCAGCTATCTGTCTACCCACCGTGGCCATCCGCTGAACATTCGCCGG
>NW_017316589.1:0-636 GCF_000935625.1 Nanorana parkeri
GAAATTCTAACCGTGTTTGTACGAGAAGCTCCGTTCATTTCCAAAATGGTGTGTTAAGACGGATTGCCCACCTCTGGTCAACACGGTTAGAATTTCGCCGGAAAAAAGGCATTTTCAGAACATTCATTTGATTTCCTAATTGTCATTGGGGTCAAATCTATTCTAGACCACAGTGAGGGGAAAAAAAAAAGTGAGACGGAATGGAATTTTGGAACGACGTTGGTCAAGTCTTTGGTGGCGTTATCCAGTGAGGTCTTTAGTGCAAAGGGGCGGTACGAAATTCTACAAAAAGCCAATTAACGCCCATTCATGAGACGACCAAAACGATGAAAAGACATAGTTTCCCCTTTAAGAAAGGGAGCTCAACTTCCTCCAGTACACCCCACCCCGCCACTTTAAATATTCCTCTACAACATGTTTTTGTTTGGGACAATTGGGATGAGACGTCTTGAACACGCTCGGGCGTTCACTTTAATATTTTATGGATACAAAGGCCAAACGCAGATGGCGTTAGACCAACGATAGGTAAAAACGCCTGGAAATAACGAAGCCTGCTTTTTCTAAATAATCCAGATGGAATGTCACCCCCCCTCCTCCCCTCCCCTCCGCTCGCATTGTTTTATTCATAGCCACAAC
>NW_017316590.1:0-636 GCF_000935625.1 Nanorana parkeri
TTCAAATTATATCTTGAAAGAATCAAGTTAGATAATAAAGATCATAACCACACATAGGCACATGTCTTTAGTCAATATGGTTATTGAGACTTAATGATGATAATTAGAATATCGTGCAAAGTTCATTTATTTCACTAAGGCAACTTAAAAGGTGAAACTAATATATGAGATAGACTCATTACATGCAAAGCAAGATAATTCAAGCCGTGATTTGTCATAGGTGTGATGATTATGGCTTACAGCTCATGAAAACCCCCAGAACCCCAAATCCACAACCACAAAAAAGTAGATTATTACATGCAATCAATAAAACAAGGATTGTACATAGAACAATATCGGACCTCTGAAAAGTACAAGCATGCATATGTACCCAGTACTTGGTTTGGGCCCCTTTTTCAGCACTTACTGCAATTACTTTTGCACGATATTCTAATTATTCAAGTTTTACCTGTATATATTATTGGTAACTATGGGGTCTATTCACTAAGCTGCCGTAGGCAGCCGAGTGAATGACCGACCTAAAGCGAAGTGAGCCGAACGCTGTTCGGCTATTCACTTCAGGCTGGTAGAGCTGAAATCAGCCGTATATCAGGTGGCAACATCTGGATCGGCTAAGCCGAACCTCCGGCAGGCTAC
>NW_017316591.1:0-360 GCF_000935625.1 Nanorana parkeri
CAAGCAGGAGATATGTGCAAAAAGTGTAAAAAGAAGAAAAAAATGCTTTAAAACAGGTCAATACTCACCTGCGTCTTCCCCGCGCGCTCCCGTCCTAAATATGTGAAAAGTCTCAGGCGGCCGCAAAGCATCTTGGGGGGGGGAGACTAGGAGAGACGCAAGGTAAGTCTATGGACGGCGTGCACCCCCCGCATGCAGACACCGTGGGACAGGAAGTGCCAGCAAAGGACAGAGGAGTCACCGCCGGAGGGAGAGATGAAAAGGACAGGAAGGAAGAAGAAGATCGGATTAAGAGACATCATTTAAGGTAAGTGCTGACATTAACATTTTGGGGGGGGGGGGGGGGGGGGGGGGGTCACG
>NW_017316592.1:0-231 GCF_000935625.1 Nanorana parkeri
CAGAGAAGTGTTGTGTGTGAACTCTGTCCGTGTTTCTTGCTGCGTCTCCCCCGCGGCTCTCTGGGATATAATTGGTGGTTATAATGATAAATATTCACGGGGCACTTCTATCAGAAGAGACCTAATGAAACGGCCCGTGTCCCCCAACGTGTCCTCTGATGTGTCCCCCGACGTGTCCTCTGATGTGTCCCCCAACGTGTCCCCTGACGTCTCCCCCCACCTGTCCCCCCA
>NW_017316593.1:0-636 GCF_000935625.1 Nanorana parkeri
CCGCAATACAAACTTGACAGGGGTTCTATTCCCTCCCCACTGTATGCCAAACTGAAACATTTTTGGCTTCACTTTTGTTTTTAGACTTTAGTCAGGCCGCTGGTTTTGTTCTCTTTAGTTTTTCTAATTAACAACCATTCAGAGCATCTGAGGTGAAGGAACATGTGAATAATTATAGAGTCCTGTGCCCCCTCACCCCGGCGGTGTAGGGTCAGCTCTTGTCACCGCTCCACATTGATATGAAAATAAACCAATAAACTCCAACGCGACGCCGCTCGGAGGTCAGCGCGGAGAGACCCGCTCGCAGGAAATCTCCGTAGCCCCCCTCCGCCTGATTAATATGGAATGCAGAGAGAGCTGTCTTATTAACTTCTGGCGTGCTGCAGCTGAAATGACAATACCTGGCCTCCCACCAGAACGCCGGGCAGTCTTTCTGCGATAACCGGCAATCCGCGCAATCCGACCGCATCAGTCTTGTGAAAATAATTAACAGAGGATGGCGTGTCCTTGAAAGACAGAAGAACTGATCCAAAAGGTTGAAAGAAGAAAAAAACATCAGATGAAACTCTTCATGTCCTGTCCTCATCTCCTCTAAATCCGATTTGTTATTTCAATCTATTCTTTGGATGACTTATA
>NW_017316594.1:0-636 GCF_000935625.1 Nanorana parkeri
AGCAGATCCAGCAGAACAATTACCTGACCCGGTACCGCATGAGGAAGGTGTTCCGGAAGTTTGTGCGTCACTTCCACCTGCACACGGTGAGCGCCGGCAAGCTGAGCGAGGAGGACGTCATGTACAAGTACCTGTCCACGCTGGAGAACCTGGCGCCCCGGTTCTGCTCGGAGACATTCCGGACTCTGTCCCTGGAGCTGCTCACCGAGGACGAGAAACTTCCCTTCTACATCAATGGCGGCGACGTGGAGCACGCGGACTGCGGGAGCCACCAACCCAACGCCACGCACCACGTCATGGTGAGCGGCATGGAAGGCATCAGGTGGCGGCTCGGGAGAGGAGAGGTACACGGCACATACATGTTACTATCACGTGTGAAGACCCCACGCCCCCTTCTCCTGAACTCCTCCTCTGTGTCCCCCGTGATTTAGGATCCCCCGGAGAGCGGCGCGCCGAGGAACTACTTCAGCAGGAAGACGCGGGGGAAGGGACAGAAGGCCGGCAGGCCCGTCACTAAGGCAGAACCCAGCGAACCCAAATGGATCCCGTTCTGTGACTTCCAGGACATCACCCACATCGTGGTCAGCCAGAGCCGAGTCAGCGTCAACTGTCAGGACAACAAGTGCCTGGTGAGAG
>NW_017316595.1:0-636 GCF_000935625.1 Nanorana parkeri
AAGTAGAACTATGGCCTTTTCTTTAAAAAATATATGTACAGTACACTTAATTTTAAGTGCACCTGAACTTAGAGTTTTCTCTTATTCCCCCTGCAAAGTCCCACAAAGACCTGTTGAACAGAGAAGTCCACCTAATGAAGCCTCCTGTGATGATATGGCAACAATGCTGCACCGCTCCTGACTTCATAGCAGCATCGTCCCTCCTGCACTACAGTATAATGATAAAATGTTGCTGGTGGTGTGGCTGTCATTATTGTCACTGCCGATTCATAAGCCTATGGCTTGTCAATCAGCACCAGGTCCGGCCAACTGCTTTCTGGATTGGCAGCACAGCGTCTGTTAAAACTCTCCCACTGTGAGCCGCAGAGGGGGAGCGTGTGAGACACAAATGGAGGAGGATTTGGCTCAGTCAGGGAAGGTAAAGGAAATTTTTATAAACCTTGTTTCCTGTTATTTTTTACCCAATGGTAAATGTCATCTGCATCGTTCACTCCGTATACTTCACCAGCGCCGGCATCAATCTGCTTCATTTTCCCGGGATTATTGTACACTGAAAATCTGAATGAAAGAAAAATCAAATAAATACAGTATTGTGTATATACTGTATATATATATATATATATATATACAGTATAT
>NW_017316596.1:0-636 GCF_000935625.1 Nanorana parkeri
TCACCTTGGCATTCCACACTCCCTGGCACCCTCAGAGTAGTTGGAAAGTAGAAAAGAGGAACAGCACTCTGAAGGCAAGAATGCTCAAAATGGCCCAAGAGACTGGTATGAGTTGGTTGGACAGTCTGCCCATTGCCCTGTTCAGTGTCAGATACACACCAAGGGGAGAACACTCCCTGTCCCCTTATGAAATCCTGTTTGGTTCAGCCCCCAGACTTGGTTGTCATTTTTCACAGCAATTGCAACTACAATCTGATGTGTTAACTAGTTATGTAACCACGTTATCACGAGAATTAACCCGAATCCATGTCCAAGTGTTTTCTTCCATTCCAGATCCTGAATTAGATACAGGAACACACAAGCTGGTCCCTGGTGACTGGGACCTTTCCAGGTCCTCCTAACAACCGCCACATCAGTAAAGGTGGCCGGGAAGAACTCGTGGATACACGCCTCCCACTGGAAAAAGGTCTCTGAGCCCGAGGAGACCGAGAACAAACCATGATCCTTTATACCCTTTTAATACTAAGGAGGATGGGGTAGTCACTTACCGGTACAACTCATCCAACACACATGTGGCCACATTCAACTTCCACCATTGTAAAATACTCACCTGCCCTACACATGCCAATAGAGCAA
>NW_017316597.1:0-636 GCF_000935625.1 Nanorana parkeri
ATTACAATGTAAAACAAGATTTTTGCATTATTTAAAATGTATTTCTTCTATTGGGGGCATGTAAATTCAAAAACAGTCGGGTTATACTGCTGGCTACAGGAGGTGTGGTCACTGGCAAACGGTGTGTGCCCAGGGTGGGGGAGGTTAATGGGTGTGTTGGTCCACAGAAATAATTTGGATGCCACTTAGAACCTAGGCCCATAACAATGTAACAAAATGGAGGGGGGGGATGATTATGGATCTGAATATTAATAAATTGTATCCATATTATCAACACCCACTTCTTACTGTTCAAGGGTAGGTCAGCTAATACATGCCATAAACTGTAGGTTTTAAAAGAATATATTGTACGTGGAATTTAAAACATACATAACTTGATTGATAAAAAACAGTACAGCAATAACAAAAACAAATCATCTATCAAAGATCAGTACCACAGGAACACTAGCACAGCAATAGAAAAAAAAAAACAATGTTAAAACAACAATACTAAACCAGAGAAGACTCCAACCCAACCTCTACAACACATAATATATCATAAACTGGTTGGTATAACTCATCCAAGTGCATGTACATATATTACCCACCCTGTAAAAGTACACAGGTTCTGGACTGTGGTTCCCACAATGGCTTCCT
>NW_017316598.1:0-636 GCF_000935625.1 Nanorana parkeri
GTGGCAAGTTCCCAGTCGCTATTTCTTTTCACGTAGGGCCATTCCAGCTCTGTACCATCACGTGGAAGGAAATGTTGTGGCATCCTTGGGCAAGGCAGTCAGCCGCAATGTCCACATTACTGCTGACACCTGGTCCAGCAAGCACGGCCAGGGGCGATATATTTCCTTCACGGCACACTGGGTAACTCTGCTTGCAACTGGGAAGGATGCAGGTCAGGGCTCAGTGCTGCAGCTTGTTGTGCCGCCACGTCTCCATACAGCTAGTGGTGATGGTGGCAGATTTCTCAGCTCTAACCCCTCATCCTCCTCTTCCTCCTCCTCCTCCTCCGTGCCCTCCTCTGCTGAATTGTCCTATGAACCACAAGTACCCTCTAAGCGTTCAAGGGCCTATTCAATGTGTCAGACTAAAAGGTGCCATGCAGTGCTTCAGCTGGTGTGTCTAGGGGACAGGAACCACACCGGGGCAGAGATTCTTGCAGCTCTGCAGGGGCAGGCCCAGAGGTGGTTCACACCACACCAGCTGGAGCCAGGAATGGTGGTGTGCGATAATGGCACAAACCTCCTGTCCGCCCTCAGGCAGGGAAAGTTGATGCATGTGCCATGCCTGGCACATGTCCTCAATTTGGTGGTGCAGCG
>NW_017316599.1:0-636 GCF_000935625.1 Nanorana parkeri
GGTGAGTGAAAAGCACCCACCTCATAGTTCTCCTTTAATATAACGCAGCTTACACGTCCATAAACAAGAGGTCCAGTCAGGGCCGGATTTCCCACAAGGCCAACCGAGGCCCAGCCTTGGGGCGGCAGGGAGTAGAGGGGCGGCAAGGGTGTGGAATTTTTATCACCTAACGCCCGGGACATGAAGCTCTGGTAGTTGTTTTCTACATTTAGCCCTGCTTCCGGCAAGCAGAGCTAAATGTACAGCGGGGAAGAGTTGACTAGTATGCAACCTGCTCGTCCCATTGCTTCCCTCCCCCGCGCCCCGCTGGCTACCTCTTTCCCCGCAGGCCAGAGATTCTCTCTTCAGGATGGGGAGTAAATAAAGAGAACTTGTTACCTCCAAATGCTATCACACAGGGGATTGTTAGCTCCCGTGTGATAGCAATAAAGTTAAGTGAAAAAGAAATAAAATTTTTAAAAAAAAATGAAAATGATGAAAATGTATACAAAATGATAAAATTAAGAAAAATCAAGAAAAAATAAGTAAAAAAAAGGATAAATAAAATAAAAAGGCTATAAAAAAGTAAAAAAATTATAAGATACAAAACATTATAAAAAAGTAAAAAAAAATTAAGATAAAAAAATTATGAAAAAT
>NW_017316600.1:0-636 GCF_000935625.1 Nanorana parkeri
GGGGTCATGAGTGGAGAAAGTTTAAGAAGGCCTGGTCTAAAATGTCCAATGAGAGCTCACATTGCTTCATGGATCCCTGATGCGTGCAGGCACACACATGAAACATTTGGCCTCTCCCAGACACCGTATTGATACAATGTTTCCCGTACCCTGAATCACTCCGGATTGTTGGAATGTTCTGCGTATTGTAAATGAACTTTTCCCCAAATTATCGTTCCCCTGAGAGGACCAAGACTGTGATCATAAAAATGACAATAAGACCTATTGCTGTATCATCATCAGAGTCACTATGTACACTATATTACCATTAGTATCGGGACGCCTTTACACGCACATGAACTTTAATGGCATCCCAGTCTTAGTCCGTAGGGTTCAGTATTGGGTTGGCTCCGCCCTTTGCCGCTATAACAGCTCTGCCTCTTCTGGGAAGGCGTCCACAAGGTTTAGGAGTGTGTCTATGGGAATGTTGGACCATTTGTGAGGTCAGGTACTGATGTTGGGGGAGGGGCTCGCAGTCTGCGCTCTAATTCATCCCAAAGGTGTTCTATGGGGTTGAGGTCAGGACTCTGTGTGGCCAGTCAAGTTCCTCCACCTAAAAACTCCCCCATCCATGTCTTTATGGACCTTGCTTTGTGC
>NW_017316601.1:0-635 GCF_000935625.1 Nanorana parkeri
GTTGAGGTGGGATAGGCTTCCCTGAAGAGATGAGTATTTAGTGATCACCGGAAAGGCAGTCAGAGTGCTAGACAGACGGACAGGTTGGGGTAAGCTGTTCCAAAGAATGGGAGAGACCTAGTCACATGTGCTAGAGTTCCAGGAAGTAAATCTAGTAATCTGCAATTAGTGAAAATGGCCACTGGGAGAAAAATGGGGAGGAAAAGAGAAATAATGTATGCAAAGAAAAAAAAAGCCAGAATTTTTCTAGAAGTATCTGTTTGTAGATTGTCATTAATAAACATTTCTAAAGGCGCATTTGTTGTCATTTGAAAGCTATGAGAAAAGTTCTTATTTAAGGTCAACATTGTTTTTAAAGATGCCCTCACGTTGTAATATAAAAAAAATACAGCTCTGGCTGCAGTAAGTAGCTCCTCTCTGGGGCTGGGCCATGCAGTACTTTTTTTTCGTCACACGATGTCCTCAGTCTACCGATTTGAATGATGCCCTGGAAGACTGGTGACATCCTGAATGCAGGGCGTCATGAACCTGCCTTTGAGGAACATCACTGCAGTGCCCAGAATGCACAGTGGAATGCTGCACTATTTTATCTAAAAAAAAGATATTTTAATTTTCATATAACATATGATATTAAT
>NW_017316602.1:0-635 GCF_000935625.1 Nanorana parkeri
AGAATCCAGGGTACCTCATCGCACAGTATTCCAGCACAGCCACCATGCTGTCTGTATTGTCAGTATCGGGGGTCGCGTTCACAGAGCGGCCTAGTCACAGTGTAAAGCCTGAACAGTGACCCCCCTACAATATTTTGGGGTCTTTTACAGTGTAATAAACTCTTATGTTGATTTACAAATGGCTGCTGAGAGTCCTGTTGGCCCAGCAGTCTGGTGACAATGTCCATGTACTGCACATGTATGTACTACACTTTTATTATATATCAGCAACATAAATACACAATAATGGCGATTTCTTCATTGTAACATTTCTGGGGAGTTCTGTTCACACAGCGACACATGTAAAATGTGTAAGGACTCTGCAGGGACTCACTACAATTTTTGGGGACTTTTTGCAGTGAATAAAATGACACTTTTGTTGATTTTCCTGATTTACAAATGGCCAGTGAGGTCCTGCTGACAAAGTGGCCGTGTCAAAGCACTGCGCACACCCGCACTGCAATACTTGTATATATTCTCCTTTCAGTGAAACATATAATGCTGAGTTCTTCTTTTTTTGTGTTTAGTTTGACCCTGTTGGTCATTTCTTTACCTTTTTCTAGTTTGACCCTGTTGGTCATGTCTTTACCATTTTC
>NW_017316603.1:0-635 GCF_000935625.1 Nanorana parkeri
ACATACAGGGCCAATTTAGACAGGAGCCAGTTAACCTACCAATTAAGCTACTAGCATGTCTTTGGAGGGCGGTAGGAAACCAGAGTACCCAGACATGCAAATACAGGGAGAACATGCACTAACCACTATGCCACTGTGCTGCCCATGATTTTTTGCTTTTCATATTTAATCCTAACTACAAATGACCCTTGATGTTTTAGTGTGAAGATCACCAATTCGTGGGTTACCATATAAGCAAATCTATGAGTAAAATGTCCTTTCTTACCTTTTGAGTGATACCTCATGAGTGCAAAAAACAAACATCCATCCATTGCTTTCAACTACATCAAATATTTAGATGTTAGAATTGAAAGAAGCCTAAGAACTATATATAACATCAGCTTAATGCCCATCTACAAAATCATCAAGCAATTTTAATGGTGGATTTCCTATCCTAAATGGGGGACATTTTTTGAAATTATTTTCTTAACATTTTTTATCTCTCTTTTTTTTTCATTTAAAAAATAGTAGTTTATGATATTTAGTGCTTTAACAAACTAAATGTAATTGAGAGTTTACATCTCCCGTACCCAACAGCTTTTTTTTTTTGTATAGTTGTATAGTCCTCCCTTGGAATAAGTGGGCTCTACGCTACG
>NW_017316604.1:0-635 GCF_000935625.1 Nanorana parkeri
TAGCCAATAGGAATCTAGCAATGCATTCCTATGGCCAAAAGGTTTTTTTGTTTTTTTTCTATTCTGACACGGCTCCGTGTCAGAATAAAGAAAAAAAAAAAAGAAAAAGCAGTGTTTCTCTCCTTGGCGGCCGGGAGGGGGAGACTCCCGGAGCGCCCAGGAGAGTTTTTTTTTTCCTTTTTTTGGACGGCAGCAGAACCGCCGGACAATAGAAAACAGTTGGGCGGAGCTAGCTGTCACTGCTAGCTCCGCACAATCGTTTTCTATTTATTTTTTTCTACTTTTTATGCCTACGGCAGCTTAGTGAATAGACCCCCTCAGTGCTCTTTTCTTTACTGGACACCAATTTTCCACATTAATAAAGCTTATCTGCAGTTCAGAGTCTTCTTTACCACCAGTGTTTGATTTTCCATTTTTCAACAGCAAGTTCAGGTTCTTAGTAACAATATACAGTATTTGTGACTGTTTTTCTTATTTTTTTTTAATATTCAATTTTTATTGATTTTTTGTTTCCACCAAAAAAGAAAAAAGACACTAATAAAGACAATACATTTAACTCAGCCACACTCTCCTCTTGTCCAAAAGTTTTAGCCACGTTCAATAGTATGGGTACCAGCGATCGTTTATATGCCGCT
>NW_017316605.1:0-635 GCF_000935625.1 Nanorana parkeri
TATCTGTACTTGTACCGAGTACAGTACTTGGTATCGGTGCACCCCTAATTATTTAGATATGCAATTCAGTTACTGTCAAGTTAACCGAGGCATACTGATGCTACATGTGGTGTGGACATCTAGGTATCAACATCTAGGTCCAGATGGACACACATCTAGGTATGTGCAGACATCTGGACACATAAGGCTTAGCCTCTTCCTGTCTAAAATTTGTATAAGAACAGGGTATTGTGTTGAAAATAAGTAAATAAATGCCCTCCCTTTAAAAAAACACCAGTTGATGGTTTGTGTGGCACTGACAGGTCGAGTCCCCTCTAACAACAGTATTTGCCAGATACATTTTCAGTATTAAAAAAAGTAAAAGTTTTTTTTTTAAATCACAGCTCGAGTCCCCACTAACAATCAGGAATCAGTAAGAGTGGTTCCTGATAATTTGATTACCATGCAAACAATGGCATAATGTTCACATGCAGGCTGGAGGCTTTACAAATGACTAAGCCTGCAGCCTGCAGATACCTCTGGAGCGTAAGGCTGGGTTCACACCTAGGCGTATTTAAAAATGCGCGTTTCGTGTTACGATTCGCAGTAAACACACGACAAACGCCCGTTTCCGAGGGCTACTTGGCTGTATCCCA
>NW_017316606.1:0-635 GCF_000935625.1 Nanorana parkeri
CCGGGCACACGGATCACACACGGTACACGCATAGTCCAGGTCACGTGACATCCCCTCTGTGTCTCCGCAGGATCTGGAGCGACAGTTATGGGAGTTGGAGAGGCAGCTGGGAGAGCTGAGGATGAGAGCCGAGACCGACAGCCAGAGCCGTGAGTACCGGGGGGGGTCACATGACCTCCGTGGCTCCGTAACACGCAGCTGTGCGCTCACACATTGTATAATAGGGGTGCGCCGGTACCGGCCGAGTCCCATTCAGGAAGCCAGGCGGCGTGTAATGACCCAAATACTCGGCACCGATACCAGTATACAATGAGCTTCCCTCCTCCACCAATCAGATGCCTCCTTCCTCTGTACTGTCTGTCTGATTGGTGGAGGAGGGAAGCTCGGGTCTTATGGAGAATGATACGCTGTAACCCGGAGCAGCCAATCAGGGCGCAGCTCTTGGCAGACGCCAGACTGCCAATTGGCAAATCCCATGAAATGGGGTCACTTTCCTGATCGCCCCGATCTCCGCGCCTCACCCGCCAATCACAATGCCGGCAGTGTTTGTAGTGTGCGGAGTGTCGTCCTATTGGATGGAGGAGGGGAAGTCACATGAGCAGCGAGGAAAGCGTCCTCCACCGTTGTCATCACTC
>NW_017316607.1:0-634 GCF_000935625.1 Nanorana parkeri
AAGAATCAGTGTGAGCATGACCTGGTTGCTGCTGGTCTTCAGCTTTACCCTGCTCCTGTGTGACTTTGTTCCTGTGATTCCATTAACCTGTGCATGACCCCGCCTTACGTTCTTGACCTTGCTTCTGGACCTTTGTTTCGGCACTTCAACAGAAATCTTGATCTTCCAGTGTTTTGACTCCAGCTTGTGACCTCGACCCTGCTTCTGTTTACCGACTTGACACCTTATCTGTATATCTCTTTTCCTGTGGATGACTTTGGCCTGTGTCCCTGATCTCGATTACTTCCGGACTGTGTTCCTCATACCCCAACAGTATCCATATTCCAGAAAATTCAACTCTTATCCAGTTCCTGTGGTTGCATTATCCTGGTCTTTATGCTTAAGTTCCCACACAGGGCTCCAGCCGAACAGTTTCTAGCTACACATGCCTCCCTGAGTCCTCCTCTCACCTGTCACCATCCCCAGGGGAGTTGGACTAATGGTGCAAGAGTAGTTGCCAGCCCAGATTCATCTAGTGGAAGAAATAACATGTGAACAGTATTCTTCAAGTGTTTGGCTGGACAGATAATAATAATTCCCATTGTGTTGCTCTGAGCAGGGGAGTAACTAGAAATCACAGGGCCCCATAGCAACA
>NW_017316608.1:0-634 GCF_000935625.1 Nanorana parkeri
ATGACCAAGGACAAATGTGGGTCCTCAGGTTACACAGGTTGTGAACCACTGGTGTAGAGAATTTATGGCCCTCAGCACCAGTTGAGAAGGTGGCAGAGATGCAGAAATTTGCATATGTTTGTGCCTTTTGTGATTTGAGATAATCCGTTACCTATATATCAACAACAAATGATTGTTTTGAGGGTGTGCAAGAAGGAACTCATTTGCATAATTAGGACTACTCAGTATTTACAAATGTTTTACTACAGTTTATTGTCAGCACAGCCATGCAAATGGCAATATAATAATCTGGAGTATGCCTTTAAAAACATTATGGAAAATCCCTAAAAATAGGTATTTGAAATCTGTTCTTTCACACTTGATCAATGCGTCGACGCATTCTCCACAGAGAAGGGGTTTTCTCTGTGGAGAAAACCCCTCCCTCCTTCTATTGCCATGTGGCTTATTATGGTACATGAGATTTAGCGCATGAAGGATCTGATTGTGTCCAAGAAAGGGACGATGGAGAAATTCAATAAAACCTGGTTTTATTGGATAAAATTTGTTTCCTCCATGGAGGTTGCTACTCTGCTCACTCCGACCCCCTACAGAAGACCAGTGATGTGCCGTGCCTTCTGTGCTGGGTGAGGCATAC
>NW_017316609.1:0-634 GCF_000935625.1 Nanorana parkeri
AGATGATATGGGAAGTGCGTGGAGGAAGGGGCTGAGATGTAAGGGAGACACAGAAGAGGTAGAATAAATGATCACTGGAGGCTTAGTAAGGAGCTACTTGTGTGCAGTGACACCAACGGTACCAGTCCACACATTCAGTCTGTTCCCGCCCGCCAAATACCTCCCGCGTAGCCGTTGGTGTCATGACCTCCTATACACACCATTGATGTAAGGAAACTAGTCTGTATGGGCGGTAGAGATAGGGAAGTCTAGTGATGTAACATTTAGCATCTAATGTCGCAGCAAGTCAGCTATCAATCATCTTCACTTGCGAGTCCGTTGACATCACCCCGGCCCGCCCGACACCGCCACCCCGCCTCCGGAAAGCCCAGAGCCTATGTGGCGAGCGCCCCGCGGGACCCCCGAGCAGCGCCAACCGGCAACATAGCAATACGTCAATAAAAGCTTCAGTAATGTAATTGAAAATCACGTACATTGCAAGCAGGACTTACAAATCTTACACAACATGAGTGCTTTGGACCACAGCATTACTAGCGGACTAACCATACAGTCAGTTACGGTGTAGAGCCCGTCTAGCAGGGAGTTAGGGGGCCCACGACTGGATGGGGGATCTCTATAGGGGGAGGATGCTCTC
>NW_017316609.1:1792-2368 GCF_000935625.1 Nanorana parkeri
GGATATCAGGTACTATGTAAGCTCATCCGATTACTGAGACCTTTTTTCCTCCCCACACCAAACTCCTTATCAGAGATTTGGTTGAGAATACCACAACCTTCCCTGGCCCTCACTGCAACCAACCCCATCGCCCCTCCCCCCCTTGCTTCTCTTACCAGGCATGACAGACTGCTACGACCCGTACCTCATCCCCTCCCCCACCCTCGTAAGGAGCCACGATACTTCATACCCACGGTGCATAATTTGAACTGGAACAATATTCCTTGTAAACTTGTCTTGGACGTGGTCTGTCTGCTATCATCACATCGCTACTTAATTTTATTCCCCACCCCTCATCTATTCAAGCCGCAGTGCACACGCGATGTAATAGTTTTATGGCGGGGAAATGGTCGGTAGACGCATCTTGCCATCAATGTCGCTTGCAACTGCAGCAGTTACATCTAATACCCAATACCTGTATTTACTGGTGTCATGTACTCATCCCTAATCCGCTCCCCTAGGATCCACTTACTTTCCCGTCCCCTACTTACCCCTCACCCTTAGAGAGCATCCTCCCCCTATAGAGATCCCCCATCC
>NW_017316609.1:3890-4229 GCF_000935625.1 Nanorana parkeri
TGCCGTTACCTTTCCCTCCCCTTCTTTCCCCTCTACCTCTTCTTCCTCTTGTGTCTCTGAATACCTTCCTCACATCCCCCTCCACCTAATCTTTAATCCTCCCTCTTGTAGACATCTCACCCCATACCCTCACTGTTTCCTGTTCGTATCCCTATTATCTCCTACGTTCCCCCTTCTCTCTTCCTTCCCGCTCGCCTCCTTACATTCTTAGCGAGATTTGACCCACTCCTTGCTTATTCATTAAGCGTATCACCTTCTCACCTACATTAAGCCCCAATAACATGGTTGATTCCAACAAGACCGCCCGCACTGCCCCTCTCACAGTGAAAGTCATATCAA
>NW_017316610.1:0-634 GCF_000935625.1 Nanorana parkeri
CCCAGGGAGCCCACGGCCCGGACGTGGCACATACAATGCAGGGTCCCTCTTGTGAGCTGTTTTGTTGCATTATTTGGTCTGTGGACCGCATTCCTCCCCTGGTGGTGGTGGTTGTACTCGCTGTGCTCCCTGCTCGGGTACTACATCTCTGACCACGCCCTCTGAGGACCAGCTACCCCAAAAGGCAAATATTAGGGATGACACCGAGCCACGGACGGGATGTGTCCCCCACACAGAACCTTTTATTCCATTCTCAGGAGCCCCGCCCCCAGGAGTAGACCACGTGACCTCGCATTGTTTGCTTACACAGGCAGTTGGTCATCTTGTTCCAGTAACGTTTTATTCCTTTGATGAGCTGCGAAGACAGAAAAGATGATGAGAAGGAGGAGTCAGCGGGACCACCTACTACTCCTCCCATCCTCCGCCACAATCCCTTATCAGGAGAATGATACGTTACCAAAGGCTTCGTCTGATCCTTCACATCACAGCCCGCCTCCTGGTCCCTGCCGGAGAGAGGAGGAGCTGTCACCGGGCAGCCAACCAATAACAAGAGGCAAACCTCCCAAACATCTGGGAGGTAGGTGGAGCTACACACTACTGGAGGAAATCTCACCAGTGTGGGAGGGGCCGAAAC
>NW_017316611.1:0-634 GCF_000935625.1 Nanorana parkeri
CAAGAACACAGTTTTTAAAGTAATCATCTTGAGAGGAAGATGCAAAAAGATTTGGGATGTCCTGTGAATGGGGATGTGAAAATAAGCATCCCTCAAATCTAGGGTTGCTAAAAAGGAGTCCTTTTGCAATAGGTTCCGGACCGAAAAAATTGAGTCCATGTGGAACGTCTTGTATCTTATAGCCAAATTCAAGAGTTTGAGATTGAGGATCAATCTGTACTTCCTTGATGGCTTCTGTACTACAAAAAACGTGAGAATACAGACCCTGACCCTTCTCCCGATCCGGTACCTGAATAAGCACCCTATTATCCACTAACTCTCCCAACAGAAGGCAAAGAGCTTTTGCTCGAGATGCGTTCCCTGGGAGATCCGTGATCAAAAAGCGATGGGGTGGGGGGCTGCTGAACTCCAACCTGTACCCCTCTTGGATAATTGTGAGGCTATATTGATTGGAAGTAATGTCCCTCCAGCGAGAGGGAAACTCCGCTAGCCTTCCCCCCACCCTCATGCAGAAGTCACTGCTGCTTCGGAGCTTGGGAGGGTTAGTGAAATTACTTACCTTTCCAGTGTTTTTTGGACTGTTCCCCTTTCGTATTTTGCCCCTTGTTTCTGGGTCCTTTAAAAAAAAAAAAAA
>NW_017316612.1:0-634 GCF_000935625.1 Nanorana parkeri
TTGCAGTGCCGAGCGGGCAGTGTGCGCTTGCGCACACCGGCGCGTGCGGCATTCGTCTTCCGACCACGTCACCAACCCGCCAAAAATCGTACGGTTTTCGGCAGGTTTTCCAGCGTGCTAGGAAGACGAAAGTCGTACGACCTTACAGTAGAAGCTGTCGCACGCTGCCCATACACCTGCCGATCATCATAAGATCGCAGGATCACCCGCAACTATCGTACAAAAATTAGCAGGTGTATGGGCACCTTTAGTGTATGTGTATATTAGGCCCCATTCACACCTACAGTATATTTCAGGTGCGATTAGAGATTCCTGTGTCAGGAACTTGCATTTTCCTGCAGCAGGAATCCCTAATCTGCTGTTTACAAGCGGCAACTATCATAAGATAAGAATTATCATAAGATTATTTAAGAGGGTCTGTTTAGGGGCGGAGTTAAGGCCGGGGCAGGGTAAGGGTTAGGTGGGGCAACTGGTGGCTAGTGACTCTTAAGGCCTGGCTAGTAGCTCAGGACTTGAAATTTTGAGCCCTGGCTTAAAGTAAAACAATAAAAATGAAAAATTCCATCAAGTATCGTGCCTGGGGGGTTCCCCTCAAACTGCCTGTAAAGTGGCACATCTGTATAATGTATAGAAC
>NW_017316613.1:0-634 GCF_000935625.1 Nanorana parkeri
CGTACTCGGTCTTAAAAAAGTGGTATTGGTGCATCCCTACTAAATAGCGTATGGTCACCTTAAGGACTGATGTGTCAACGTATTTCTGGGGATGGGGCATGACATAATTGTGAAAGGGACTGTTCTAAAAGATTAAAGTTAAAAGACTGAAATTAAAAGCAAAAGAAATCATACATAGCCTCTGAGATTCCTGGGAAAATGGGATCACTTTAATCCCTACATAACATTTAGAGGAAGTGTCACTTTAAGTCCCATCGACCAAATCAACATCAAAGCTATAATAAAATGTTTCTCCTGCCACAGATCAGCCCCCGGCTGGCTGCACATGTAATATGACATTTCCTTGTTAAACCAGAACTGTACATAGTCAAATTAATCTGGAAAATCCCAATTACTAAACCAATTATAACTAGACCATAGTACACCAATGATGAAATCTCATGAACTATGCATCATACACTAATCGGTTTATTGTAGCATTAAACCAACACAGAATAAAATGACTTTGGTGAGGGCCAGATGGAAAGGAAATATACTAAAGAGTACATGTCATGCAACAATAAAAACTCTCCCTCTAATGTCATGGCCTAGGTGAAAGGTGGACTGCAATGTTACATTACCATCATGCAGAGTC
>NW_017316614.1:0-267 GCF_000935625.1 Nanorana parkeri
GGGGCATTATGTAAGATGTGCTGGGGGTACAGAGGTCACACAGTGCTGGTGGGTACATTATATAAGGTCATACATGTGGTTGGGGGGGACATTATGTGAGGGAACATTGCTGGGGACATCATAAGAGGTCACACAGTGGTTTGTTTGTAGGCTCATCTCTGAATCTCCTGGTGACTCTGTGGGCTCGGCTCCAGCTGCCAGCAGTAAATATGGCGGCATGAGGTGGACTGAAGAAATTTTACCCAGGAAAAAAATGGCGGGGGGGGG
>NW_017316614.1:337-634 GCF_000935625.1 Nanorana parkeri
GGGGGCGGGGTTTGCTGCCATGACGACGAAGGAGGCAGGAGGAGGCGTCACCCCAGCAACCGCGGCCTAGTGACGTGTGGTGGCAACGGGAAGAGTGCAGAGAAGGCCGAGGAGAGTCAGAGAGAGAGAGAACCATGTTCAAGAATACCTTCCAGTCCGGGTTCCTGTCCATCCTGTACAGCATAGGGAGCAAACCCCTCCAGATATGGGACAAGAAGGTGACTGCGGATGTATACCTCCATGCTCTGTATACCCTCCCCCTGTATATACACCTCTCTGTATACCTCCCCTGTATAT
>NW_017316615.1:0-634 GCF_000935625.1 Nanorana parkeri
GACACTGTGTGCAAATCGCTCAGCTCCTCTACTCCACCCAGACAGGGGATCAGAGGGAGATCGGTGCAGAAACTCCCTCCGGTCCCCTCTCCGGTGTCTGAATGCGGAAGTGGTGTATATTACTTAACTTCCGCATTCGAGTGTCACTCACCAGCTTCAGATGCTGGAGAGAAGCTGATGAAGCAGATCTCTGCTTCATCAGCTTCTTCAGGGGGGTCCTAGGTGACATTAGGGGTCTTGGAGACCCCTGATGTCTTTATAAAGAGGACCTGTCACTTATTTTGCTATCACATAAGGGGGTTTCTTAGCCCCCTATGGGATAGCAATAAAGTTAAGTGGCAAAAAAAAATATAGGAAAAAAAATTAAAGTTTCCCTCCCAAAAATGTAAAGTTACACATCAATAGACGCATGCAAACAGGCTTTGGGTGCGCACACGTGAGAAAACGACAATTGCGCCCATTACGCCGCACATAGACGCATGCAAACAGGCGTTGGGTGCGCATACATGTGAAAACGACGATTGCGCCCATTACGCCACACATGTTACATATCGTCGTGAACGTCGGAATGAGAGCAATAATTCTAAGGCCACGAATCACTGATAACACTAAACTGATGAGCAGTAAAAGCTTT
>NW_017316616.1:0-634 GCF_000935625.1 Nanorana parkeri
CTCTGGCTGCTATAGCCAGAGAAGAAGCCGGTGGAGCAGATTTCTGCTTCATCAGCTTCTCGGGGGGTCCCAAGGTTACATTAGGGGTCTTAGTGAACCCTGTCTCCATAAAGAAGACCTGTCAGTGTATATTGGCTATCACATAGGGGGCTTGTTATTCCCCTATGTGATAGCAATAAAGTAAAGTTTAAAAAATAAAAGTTTAAAAACAAAAGTTTAAAAACAATTAGTTTAATATTAAAAAAATTAAACCCCGCCCCCAAAAATTAAGTCCCCCAGCACATATAAACGTATGGTGCACAAATTTGTGAAAACAACGATTACGCCACACATGTTACATATTGCCGCGAACGTGGGAGTGTGAGCAATAATTTTAGGGCCATCAATCACTGTTAACACTAAATTGATGAGCAGTAAAAGCTTTTAAAGCATTGCCAATGGCCAATTCTAGGAATTGTAGTTTTTTGCAATTTCGCGGGCGTGCGCAATTTTAAAGCTTGGCATGTTTGGTGTCTATTTACCCAACGTGACCCTGTATTTTATATTTTAACAAATTGAGTAATGATAATTGTTTAATAACATAATGTAGGGAGAACTGTTTTTTTCCTCAAACTTTTGTCATAGTAAAAAAAAA
>NW_017316617.1:0-634 GCF_000935625.1 Nanorana parkeri
TGAGGAGGAGGGGCACACGGGTGGTGAATGAGGAGGGGCACGCCGGTGGTGAATGATGAGGAGGAGGGGGCACACGGGTGGTGAATGAGGAGGAGGAGGGGCACGCCGGTGGTGAATGAGGAGGAGGAGGGGCTCACGGTACTGCTGTGGAGCTTCATCTTGAACTTCTCGAAGTACAGCCAGTGTTTGGACTCGAGGTGGTGAATGAGGAGGAGGAGGGGCTCACGGTACTGCTGTGGAGCTTCATCTTGAACTTCTCGAAGTACAGCCAGTGTTTGGACTCGCCGGGCTCCAGGTCGTGGTAGAAATCTCTGGCGGCAAACCCGAAACTATGAAACTTCCTGTCCGGCATGAGGAGCATTGTGGTCGGAGTCTTCTGATTGGACACTCCGGGGTCTCCGCCCTCCCATCGCCTACAAATGAGGAGAGAGATTCCCATCAGTCCCGAGAAGGTTTTATTATCAGATCAAGTCACATGACCTCATTAGAATAACTCCTCCTCCTCCTCTGACCTCCCAGTCAGGAACAAGCATGCAGCCAGTGAAGTTAAATCAGAGAGCTCTATCTGACCAGTGATATACATTATATTCCCCAAAGTATTGGCCCCTCCCCCTCCCAATCATGTGACTCAGGT
>NW_017316618.1:0-633 GCF_000935625.1 Nanorana parkeri
ATAATGACCGGTCTGTATAATGATCTATAATGACCGGTCTGGACTTCCTGTGATTTTCTCTCATGACGTGTTTCTTCTCCTCCGCTGACCTTCCGGCTCGTCATACATGTCAGAGGTCGATACGCCTGACTCCTCCCACCCGGCCCCCGTGGATCAGTGTACGTGTAATCCTATATGACGCAGCGCCGGGACTCCTCCCCCGTCACGCCATCTCACGTGTTGTATGATTATTGCAGATGACGCCTCGGTGACCCCGGCTGACCTGTGGCCCTTCCCTTCACCTCAGGAGCCGACCTTCTCCTATATTACTATTGGAAGCTCTGTCCCTATACCCCGCCCCCCAGCTAGGGTCCGCAGGGGGCGTGGCCTGGGAAGAGGGACCCGTAGGGAGGAGGCTGCTGAGGACCTGATATCCTATGAGCTTCTAGAGAAGGCGTGTCACATGACCCAAGCACTGCCACCACTGCGCTGCCACCAGGAGACGACGCCATTGGACATTCAGCCTGCGGGTAAGACGGACCAATCTGCCGCCACCAATGCGGATTATTACAACCCACATGGAGGATGTCTTCCCAAAGGCTCCGCCTCCCGGGGCTCTCAGGTCTTAGAGGACCAATGGGGTGTAAGGAAGCG
>NW_017316619.1:0-633 GCF_000935625.1 Nanorana parkeri
TTTAATTTTTTTTTTTTGCATGGCCCCAGGGCTCTTCCGTAAGGAAGGACTGAGCCAGGTAATAACCGAAGAACAACGGATTCTAAAATACGAAAAACAAATACACAAAATATGGAAGCCTGCATTAGTAGACATATTATAGGTAACAGAAAAATAGTTAACACAAGTGAAAACTTGAAATGCATGTTCACCAATGCTAGAAGCCTGGCGAACAAACTGGAGGAGCTAGAACTCTTACTACTCAGAGGAATATGATCTAGTGCAGTGGTTCTCAACCTGTGTAACCTCGGTACCCACATTTTTCCTTGGTCATTAAGTCATGACCCAAAAATTATTTCATTTCTGAAACATTTTAATTTATTACACAAAACAACTTGTGCAGTATTCAGCAACGTATATATGCAAATTTTAAACAGTAAACAACTGAAAGTAAACAGTGAAAATGTAAGTGCTGTTGATGGAAAAACCCATCAAAAAACAGTCACTGAAACATGAAATTATTGAGATCTAATGGGAAAACTGGGGATGCTTTTTGCCCTTAATAAGTGTCTCAAAGTCTGGGGTGATGGTAGACAAAGCAAGGTCATGTTCGAAGAATATATTTATTTTGAGGAAGTTTGTAAATTACAGTAA
>NW_017316620.1:0-633 GCF_000935625.1 Nanorana parkeri
ATATATTTACACTTTTTTCTATATATCATGCACTTTAGTTTCAGGAAAAATAGTATCCCGTACGGTCTGTACTTGAGAGTTAGGAGGAACTGTACCAGTGATGCTGACTTTGAAAGGGAAGCTCAGAATTTAAGGATTAGACTACGGGCAAGAGGTTATTCCAACAAAATACTCAAAAAATCTTACCAGCGAGTGATGGCTGGACCAAAAGTGCCTAAAAACTTGAATACTAATACATCCAAATCGAAATTCAATAAAAAGAGACAAAGAGGACCTCCTTGTGAGATTAATTTTGACTTATAATAATCAACACAAAGCAAAAGCAAAAATCCTTCAAAAACATTGGCACTGCCTAACTAGGGACTCCAGAATCTCAAAGTTTTTGGGCACTAGGCCTACTATCACTTATCGACGTTGCCCCTCCCTAAAGGACAAACTAACAAGCAGTGACTTTGTCAAAAGAAATGGCACCTGTTGTAAATATCAAGGCACCTTCCAGTGCCAAAGATGCAAATTCTGTCGATTTGTCCAAACTGGAACTGAGATTGTTACCCCGCGGGGAAAGCGTTTCAAAGCTTGTCACTTTGTCAATCGCTCCGGACAGACAGCGCGAGTTGAGGGAGCTTAACAAGT
>NW_017316621.1:0-633 GCF_000935625.1 Nanorana parkeri
TCACAGCAGCCGACCGAGTCTCTGCCTGTATACAGTGCCCTACTCACATTACACTGCATTCCACGACCACCAGCACAGATCTCCACTGCCTGCACATCAACCATGCTGACCTCCCTCTGATCTTCTGCATCTGATCCAGGGGCATCCCGAGACTGGGTGACACCCGGAGCGGTAACCGAGTGTCACCCCGCCGAGACATCACCGCGCGTGTGCGCGATGACGTCACGCGCATGCAGGGGTGACGTCACGCGCATGGCAGTATCCTGATACCTGCCGGTGACCATCTTGGTGATGGATGCCGGCAGAGTGAGGAGGGGACAGTCACGCGGCGGGATAAGGTATGCTGCCGGGTCCCCTCCTCTCTCCTGATACTGTCGGGCGTTCCATGACCGAGCGCCCGACTTTTCAGAGGGGGGTGACACCAAAATGACTGAATGTCATTTTGGTGTCACCCCTCTAATGGTGTCACCCGGGTGCGGGCCGCACTCCCCTTGTGACACCACTGATCTGATCCTCTGCAGCTGCCCCTAATCCTCTGCAGCTGCCCCCCTGATCCTCTGCAGCTGCCCCCCTGATCCTCTGCAGCTGCCCGCCTGATCCTCTGCATCTGCCCCCCTGATCCTCTGCATCTGC
>NW_017316622.1:0-633 GCF_000935625.1 Nanorana parkeri
ATCCTTATCAGATTTATAGACCACTGTTCAGCAGATACTGACCCTCTAGGACAACACAGCGGTTTTACTGTTTGTTTCTCAGTTGCAGCAACAACTAATAAAATTATACAGTGATTCTGCTACCTCAGTAACTGTAATGATCCTTTATTCTACAGAGATGCAGGACAGAGCTTTACTATGGGACTTTTTTTCATGGAACATAAAGTACCTCTTTTTGGCTTATTTTCTATAATATCATCCTACAGTTTACAAGATGATTTTTCTTGCCAGAGACTGGCTATTTGCAAAACTCCTCATGCCTTTTCTCATTTGCAACATCCTAGGCTGGAATGCTTAAAAGTAGGGATGCACCAATACCTATACTAGTATCTGTGCTGATACTGGGCGTTTTCATTAGCACTTCCTACTCCCAAAAAATCCCCCAATACTAAACATCGATACTGGCACTTTAACCGCCTCACGGCCGGCATGGAGCTTCCTAGATCTGAGCAGGCGTATTTAAACGTCCCCTCAGCCAGTGAAGCCGGCGGATTGCTTGTATAAGGTGCCGGTCCCTCCACCCCCCCACGGTCCCCCCTCCCGCTGGTCTCGGGCTCCGCTGTGCCCGGTGCAAGGCCAGGACCAGCATGGTGG
>NW_017316623.1:0-633 GCF_000935625.1 Nanorana parkeri
CACTGCTTCAAGCTCACTCCCGTGATGGACTACAATCTCACAGTTTAGTTTACTAATTGGAATTGAGATTGTAGTCAACCACGGGAGTGACCTTGGAGTAGTGACTACTTTACAACACACACCGGGAACATGGAGAACAAAAGCAGCCACCCTCCAGAAGTAAGGAGAGTGTCAACACGCATTCAGAGATTTTTTGAAGATCTACAACTGGGTGATACAAAAATAAGCTACATTTTTGTTAATACAATAAACTCCTAGTTATCTGTAGATAACTGTTGTTTCTGGTTGCTTGAGAACTACTATTATCTCTCAAGCAACCCCTGAGCAGAGGAGTGGACCTGAGAGAGAACTGTCACGTACCTTAGGGGAGTATGAAGTGTCGAGGGCGGCCTCTCTCACTTCTCTGGTTCTGGGGCACCTGGATGGGGCACAGAGGGGCAGGAGTGCCAGCAGGAGATTAATCCATTGAGCAGGATATGCAGAGATGGGTGTAGGTTCAAGCAGGCAATGGATAAGCAGTATCGTCAGTACAGGCCAAGGTCATCAACTTGCGGGGAACGCAGCACAAGAGGATGAGGCAGGAACAACGTCAGGGACAAGCCGAGGGTCTAAGCACTGGAGAGAAGCAGAAGG
>NW_017316624.1:0-633 GCF_000935625.1 Nanorana parkeri
ATGAGTCATCATCGGCATACAAGTCCCACTTTGGGTTTTAACGGAATAAAAATGAATTGCATTATATTGGCATCAGTGGGCGTATAATAAGTGCCAATGTTGGTGCCAGTGTGGGTAAACCAGGGCTGGACAAATCCCAGGAGCCAGGTAGTCGATGCCCCTTAAAAATTCAGCTGGTGACCCAACTTTTGAGGTTTTTCGCTAGTTGTTGCCAATAAAGCTTGCTCCTTCAAAAAACAAAATCCTTCTGGCTTTCATATTAATTAGTCCATCCCTGGTGGAAACTAAACCCTTGATTGTTGTTAGCCCCATTTGCCTGGTGCTCAGCTTTACCAAGACTTCAGATTACAACGTTTGTTGCATGACAGGTTTTTAAAGGGTGTTATTAAAGCGAACCTTCACCCTTCCCACCCACCCTGTTCGCTCACCTCCTAAACCCCTCCTCTCTCGAAAATTTACTTTTTTTATTACCTTGTTGAGGAAACGAGAATGACACAAGAAGATGCCCACAGCAACCCATGTCAAATCCCAGGAGGCCTCGGGGGACTGTCTGGCATTATCAAGGGCCTGGCTGTCTCTTCCTTGCTCGTGCAGCCAGGGCTGTAGCTATCATGGGGCGAGTGAGGCACTCGC
>NW_017316625.1:0-632 GCF_000935625.1 Nanorana parkeri
TAAAAAACGTTTTAGGAGATGCCAATGTTTCTCCATAATCTTTGGTATTGAGTATATTGTTGTGAGTATTGTTAAATAATGCTTTCTGGTTCTTCATCTCTGCTACCTGTACCCAGTATTAGAAGGCGAGCAGGGTGGCAACTAAATGTCTCTAGGATAGTGTTTCCTGCTGTTTCTTTTCTATAAAATGTTATAAACATTTTTCTATTATTCTCCTTCATATATGTAAGTCCAGAAAGGAAAGACTTCCTGGCTAAATATTTTATTTGAGTTTTAAATTGAAGGAATTGTTGTTCAAAAAGCAATCTCAACAAACTAGTATACTGAATCAGTCTAGATTATGAGGACATTTGCTGTGTACCTGTGCCACAGCCCCCCAGGTACAGACTGGTGTATGGGCGACAATGTGTCCATTGTCTTCCCCTGTCACTGCATGTGTAAGACATCAACAATGAGGGCCGGTGCACACCTATGCGACACCCACCGCGCAGTCAGTCGTGATGGTGTGCAACGATCGTGCTGTGGGTGCCATTATTTTCAAGGCCCCAGGAAACAGAGAATAGGGGAAAAGGGTGTTAGGGGGACAGTAGTAGCCGGTCACCCGTACTACTAGGGAGTGGGGGGGTCCCATA
>NW_017316626.1:0-632 GCF_000935625.1 Nanorana parkeri
TACGGCAAGGTAAGTGCGCCCCTGCAATCAGTGACCCCCCCGCTCACCACCCTTTACGAACAACGACCACCCCCCTGAGAGTCCAGCGGCCTGAACCAAACGTACCCAGAAAAGGAAGCGGGACAGAGATCGGTGGCCCAGCGGCCTGGCACCACCCGTGTCACCACCCCTATGCGACCCGCACCAAATGACGACGGTCCAGCGGCCTGAACCAAACGTGCCCACTACACTAACCCTAAACTACACTAACTGACCTGACGAGACAGTCCAGCGGCCTGAACCAAACGTGCCCACTACACTAACCCTAAACTACACTCACTGACCCGACGTGACGGCACAGCGGCCTGAAACCAACCTACAACTACACTAACTGACCCGACATGACGGTCCAGCGGCCTGAACCAAACCTGCGAGCAGTAACGCGAGACCCCACCTAGCCCAGCGGCCTGGACAACAACAGAAACCAAGCGTACAGACCACAAGTGATCCCCGATGAAAAAGGTCAGCGACCCGACCCAAAGTGCCACGCAACCCCACCCAACCCATGCAGTGAACCCCACCTATGCACAACCGACCAGTACAAAAGTGGACAAACACAACTTACCTCAACGCACCGCCGACCAGGATGCACC
>NW_017316627.1:0-632 GCF_000935625.1 Nanorana parkeri
GTTGCGTAAACATCCCTAGGAGTGGGTGGGCTCAGAGCTACAGGGGACTAGTGGCTGAGCTGAAGATTTAAGTGAAATGCTTATTGCTGTGTACGGGTATCATGGCTTATGGTAGGGAGAGAGCCCCATATGGAGGCGGAGATAAAAGAGTGAATGTATACAGGGCTCATAAGGAGCTGGGGGAGGTGGAGGAATCAGGGAGGAGAGACAGCAGGAAGGACAGAATAAAGTTGGGGAGAAAGGGTGGGAGAGCTAGAGAATGTTAAACTGTAGAGGGGGACAGAGGGGGAAAGAGAGAGAGAGACATGCATGCATTCATTCCCTCCTTCTCGCCCGCTTCCGTTAGAACTGCAAATACAGCAAAGGTGTGTGAGAGGGGGGTATGGGCAGAAGGGGCAGCGGAATTGTGCCAAGAGAGGGTGGGGCCTCATGGTTGAGAGAACCGGTTATTATATGTCCGTGCCCTTACTTAGATGCCAGGCTGTCCAAGTTTTCAGATACTGAGGCATGGTATCTCTGTCGCATGCAATTAATTCTTCCATTGTTGCCATGGTGTCTACTCGAGTTAGCCACTTGTTGGTGGACGTGACGCCTTCCAGTGTCTAGGGATCACTGTTTTGGCTGCATTTAGC
>NW_017316628.1:0-631 GCF_000935625.1 Nanorana parkeri
TGCGACCACCACCTTGGCACGCGCCGAGTCCGCAATTCTTCATTGCAATCCGTTTAGAGAGCGACTCAGCCAGAGAATCCGCGGCTCCCACCTAGGCCGGCCCACCCCTGGACCCCAAATACCCAGGGGGGCGTGGCAGTGCCGGGGGCTTCCTGCCCTCGCCGGACACGGTGCCCCATGACTGTGACGGCGAGCTCTGGCAGGGGGGCGTGGCAGTGCCGGGGACCGTCTACCTCACCAACAGCAGCATGGAGACCCATTTGCCACGTTCTCCGACAAGCTGGGCCCATTGGGCTTCTCCATCCGGCCCGGAGACATGTACCGTACAGTCCGGGGAGAAGGGCGGCCCTCAGGTGGGCCGGACCGGGGCCCTCGAAATTCTAATGGCGGCCCCGCTACACATACATCCAACACCAGAAACTAACAGCGAGAGGAGACTCCCGTTCCGAGTCTGTGAGGTCAGAGGTCATGGAGCACTGCGACCCCCCTCATCCGCGGATCTCACCTATACAATGCGGACGCAGAGCACAGCGCGGACGCAGAGCACAGAGCGGACGCAGAGCACAGAGCGGACACAGAGCACAGAGCGTACGCAGAGCACAGCACCGACGCAGAGCACAGAGCAGACGCA
>NW_017316629.1:0-631 GCF_000935625.1 Nanorana parkeri
TTTTTTTTTGAAGTCTGACATTTTACGAAATTTGGCAAGCCGCCCCCATGGGAGAAGAACATTTTTCTAGTGGCCCTCCCAGTGATTTGAGTGGGAGACCCCTGATTTAAACTATATGCAGTAAATGATTGCACAGTTATTTATTTTATATTAACATTACAAGATGTTTTATATTATCCATAAAAGTGTATTGTAGTGCATTGCTATTATTTGTCTTTACCTTTTCACTCCACGTGAAATATTTCCTTTAAATGCTTTGTAGCTTTATAAAAAGACATTTTATTTTGGTTTGTATAGCTGTAATAAATGTTTAATATTATTAATAATTAGTACTCAAAAAATGTTAAAAAATAACTTTTCACTGCAAAGCAATACAGCCATTCAATATGGTGGAGCTGTTAGAAATAAAATATATACAGAACTTTAATGCTGATTGTTCTTTCAAATGATAGAACCTGAAGTAGTGAAGAACCTGATGACAACGACTTTCACCATCAATTCTATATTTCTGAACTGGGGGAGCCCAGATGGAAATGTCAGTTCATATTTCATCCAGATCCTGGAAGTTCCAGCTTTCAATAGGACTGTGACTACAACATCCAGTACAGTAGAAGGCCTGACCCCTGGGAAT
>NW_017316630.1:0-631 GCF_000935625.1 Nanorana parkeri
AATATCCTTTAAATACGTGTATTTTAGTCTCTAGTGCATTTTAAGGGTTAGTCCATCCAGATCTGATATTTCAGTTCCCCTTGTTTCTGCGGTCTTATGGAGACTATAGCTGGAAGAGTGAGAACATCCAGAATGTCAGTGTTCAGAATTGGAGGACCTATGGCTAGGACATATATCCTAGAGATAAGACCTCCATACAGACTCTATAATTCATGTATAGACTATCGCTCTCCCGCCCATATAAAGGGCTGACTTTGTGCTGTATGACTGACAGGTCCTCTTCATGTTAATATGACTCATGGTTACCATGTGTTACATGTGCTGTTGCAGATGGTTGCCAGTAAGTATCTGTATGATGAAGGTGAAGAGGAAGAGGTTTTTAATGACGAGTGGGCAGCAGCCGGGAAACTGGATGTCCAGATGGTGAACACTATGGAGATGAATTTCCTCCGGGCTATTGTAAGTAGCTTCCTACACTCCTGATATTCTACATCTTCATATGTTGTGCTAGATGAAAGGTGAAATATGCTTGTTAATCCGCCTAGAAACCTGCTATAGACACAGTTCTGTGTTGTAGAAGATAAATAGGGTGTTTCTCTAGTCACCTTCCAGGACAGCATTAGAGAGATAG
>NW_017316631.1:0-631 GCF_000935625.1 Nanorana parkeri
CTCTTCGTCCTCCACCAAATCTGAATGTTTCACATTATGTTCTTGTGTGATGAGCTTTTCACTTCCCTCTCTGCAGATTCACTAAACATTCACAGGCTGTGAGAGGGTTTGTTGTGAATATTTCAGGCATTCCAGAAGATGTTATTGAATTCCTGGGTCAATCTTGTGTGAATCATGGAGGACGTCATGTGAACGCGGCGCGGTGCGAGGAACAACGCGCCTCCGACACAAGGTATCAAAGCGCCGTCTTGAGAACACATGTTGTGAATAATGCGACCGTCTCACGTAGTCACACGCACCTGGAATTAATCGCCAGAGAACGCCGGAGCGCATCGTCTCAGGAACACGGAACCTTCCAGAATCTGCTTCCCATCAGCCTCCGGGTCAGCAGAGAGCGAAGCCATTACACTCTGACCTCCGCTAAGTGACGCCGCCAAAGGGAGCCGGGCCGCCGGGGGTTAATGTGCTTTAAGATGATGTTTACATCATGACATCCGTGGAAGTGACACTAAGTAGCAGCTGCCATACATGTGAATGATAGCAGATGAAACTTTCACCCGTGTACCCAACATACAGAGAGCCTCCCAGAAGACCTCCGTCCTCCCCTTCAGTCTTCTATCTGACCTCCGCC
>NW_017316632.1:0-631 GCF_000935625.1 Nanorana parkeri
TATGAGGTGAGTGAAAAGCACTCCCCTCATACTTCTCCTTTTTAAGTTAATTAACTTATAACAACCAATCAGAAAGCATCTTGTTTCAGTTTGGCTACAGAATATTTAATGACTGGTTACTGTGTTTTACTGTACTAATTATTACATAAAACTACATGAAACTACATGTTGTCTTAAGAGCCTTAAAGGCTAGTAATAGGCAGGTTGACTCTTTAGAAAGCCACGCTGGCAGATTTAATGCACAAAACCTTTTTTAGTTTTCCCACATGGCATTTTTGTTATTGAGCACCTTCCTAATTGTTACTGTTTTGACATGGTAAGGACTTTTTGTAAATTGAAGATTTTTTTTTTCCTTTCAGTTGCTGCAGCTTATGAAGAAATGCTTGCGACTGATAAACTTGATATTAAGAACATGAGGCATAAAATAAAAGATTACTCTTTAGCTGGAGCTTACAGAAAACTTCTGATACGACCTCAGGATGTTAGCTGGTAAGCAGTGTATTTCTCCTGTCTATGTATATGTTAGGCTGATGTTATATGGGGACTTTCAATGCTGCATTTTTTTTAAACTTACATCATTTTAAAATGTATGTGAAGGTTCTCATTCACCCAGGTCATGGTATATCTGTAA
>NW_017316633.1:0-631 GCF_000935625.1 Nanorana parkeri
TTTAAATCATACTGTATTCTAGGCTGTTAACAGTCATGCTTGATTGCTAATGTGTATCTGACATTCAGTAGCTCAAAGACATAAATGTTTACAGCACACCTTTATGCTCCATGCTGATGCGAAATGGAGTTACATTAAACATTGAATTACTGTTTTTCAACTTTCTGGTTGAGTGCGGCACTGGTGATGTAGCCCTGGTCTCAGATGTATCCTGTGAACCATTGCATCACCATTACCTTCCTGGGAAATCCCATCTGCAAACTGCAAAATCTTTCAAGATCTCAGGGGAATTGCACTCTCTCCCTCCCCCCTCCTCCTTGAGATGTGCATTGTCACATGTTGCAAAAAGTATAGGGGGCTGGAATCATCAGCACTTGGTGAAAATGGCAACTGTGAGCAGAATGGGGGGGAAGAAAAAAAAAACGGTATGCAAAGAATAAAACCCTTTATAGAATGTTATTACATGTAGGATTACAAAACACTGGAAAAAGCCCTTTATGATTAAAAGCCTTCCATTTTTAAAACATTACAATTAGCATTCAAGAATACCATATACCAATACAATCTCTATGTCGATGACGCATACATACATATCTTTCTACTCCACAAATCACCCCCTCAGTGTCCTTGT
>NW_017316634.1:0-631 GCF_000935625.1 Nanorana parkeri
TATGGTAGTTTTCTGCGACGTCGCAGGTGCGCGCAATTTTACAGCTTTACATGTTTGGTGTCTATTTACTCGACGTGACCCCGACTTTTATATTTTACCAAAAAACTGGGTAATAATACAGATGTACCATATCATGTATAAAATAATTTTTCATTTGGTCTCACTAGAGGATCAGAGACGTTCTATGTAGGGGCAAGTGAAAGCAGGGCCTGGGTGGCTCCCATCTAGTGCATGGATTACATAGATTACTGTCACGAGACCGAATGAAGATGGCCTCCGTTGCGTGATGCGCATGTTTGCCTTTGACCCTGAGAAAGGGTTTCTCAATATGCGGACGGTACTTTGGTAAGCCGTCTCTCACACATCTACTCACGAGTGGTCTCGAATGAAGTCCTCATCACAACTAAAATGGCACTGGAAAATCCCTACTACATAGATTCTTTGGCACTTTTATCCCTCGGCATTGGAACTCTTCTGTTGTACCCACAGTGTCGGAATGGACGGTGGAACTGTGTAGGCCGAGGAGCTAATCGCAGAACGGGCTGATCGATCTTATTTCTGTATGGCCACATGGATGTCTTATGTATGGATGGATAATGTTTATGGACTCTGAGGAGCACCGATCATTGCG
>NW_017316635.1:0-631 GCF_000935625.1 Nanorana parkeri
TGCTTTTCCTCCCTTCAGCTGCATATGAATCTACATAGACCAGCCTCTGTCCCGCCTCTCTCGAAGCTCTGGTTTTCAGTTAGTTAGAGATGACAGTGTTTGCGATGAGATCGTCTGTCCCTCACATTCCTCCACAGTCTTATGCGGATGTCCTCTTCTATTCTCCACAGGATAAAACACAGGATTCAAAATAAACATATTTTTATTTATCTGTATATGTGTGTGAATGAGAACTTAACACAGACACATGTGTATAGAGTTTTCTCAGTTTCAGCTAAATTCCAAAATGCTCATAATCCGCAGCGCTAATCATAGTCTGCATCGCTCATCATAATCCGCACATCATAATCCGCTCATCATAGTCCGCAGGGCTTATCATAATCTGCAACGCTTATCATAATCAGCACCGCTTCTCATAATCCGCAGCGCTCATCATAATCCGCACATCATAACCAGCAGCGCTTCTCATAATCCGCAGCGCTTATCATAATCCCAGCACTGGCGGAACGGATGGGGGAGGGGGCAGGTACAGCTGGCTCTGCCTCTAGATAGGCAGAGCCAGCTGTCACTCCCGCAGTGCGGGCGCACGTAATTTTAAGGCTTGGCATGTTTAGTGTCTATTTACCCGACG
>NW_017316636.1:0-631 GCF_000935625.1 Nanorana parkeri
ACAAGAATTACAATTTAACCCTGACACAAGTTTGTGGCAAGATATCCTTGCTATCTGGGATGGTATTTCAAAGTATGGAGGTTTCCCAATTGTGTTGAAAGAGCCTCTCATAGTCACCTTTAGAAGCCTGTGTGACAGGGAAAAATGCTTTAGTAGAATTGGAGGACAGGGACAGGGCGTTGTCACCCCATAACAGGAAGTGCCTGAGCAAGGAACTTCATGGCAGCAAAGTGGCTTAGTGGCTAGTATGATATTGTACTGAGCATGCCCAAGACGGCTGCCTCACCATCTGCCCCAACAGCAAATAAAAGTGCTTTGGGTCCCGGGGAGAAAGTGGTATTTAAATTAATATGGCAGAATAAACAGTTATAACTAAACTAAAGATTTGACAATATTGAAAATGATTTAAATACACATGTTTTATGAAAGCTTAGTGATTGAGTTTATATACATTATACTTTAAAGTTCTTCTCAATGCTCCATTTACTGACGTGAGGCTTCAGCATGACCTCACAGTATGTCTGGCCCCCTCCTGAATGACATCCTGAATGACATAATTGGCATCCCAATTTTCATGGGAATTTGTGGCTATTCAGCCAAAAGAACATTTGTGAGGTCAGGTACTGATGTT
>NW_017316637.1:0-631 GCF_000935625.1 Nanorana parkeri
AGGTGACGCCCGCGCGGTTCTTCCCGCCCGCCGTCCGGGGGTCCCCGTCTTCCGCCGGCCGGCCGTGCAGCTCGCTCGACGTCACATAAAACGGGTTGTCCAGCATTTCGAAGTCGGCCGACTTGGGAAGGGGAGGGGGAGGGAAGTCTGGCGGCGGCAGATTCAGCGTGCCGACTTCGTCGTCGGAAGAGGTGTCCTCCCCTCGGGCGGAGAGTGGGCACTGGCGGCGTTTGTCAGTGTGCAGTGCGGGCACCGTGATCTGCACCTTGTTCTTGGGGGGCCCCGAGGTGCCCGACTGCCCATCCGGGGGCAACATCTGATGGGGGACCCCTTCCAGCACGTAATAGGCCGGGTTATTGTAGCTGTTTTTCAGTCCGTCGCCTTCTGCCTGGGCCTCCAACTTGCAGCTGTAAAGACAAAGGGGGCGGAGAAGAGTCACAAGACCGCCAAAGTTCTAAAGAGAACACAAAATACATTCCTATCAACCGAACGAAAGGCCGAAGAACATCAGAGAAGCCGCGAAGAGCGTAAAATAGTTACATTGGCAATCAGAATGTTTCACCTCCCGGAGCGGCTGACATACCGTAATACGGTCCAACCGGAACGCAGAGGACACCGGACACGCTACACC
>NW_017316638.1:0-630 GCF_000935625.1 Nanorana parkeri
GGGGTCGGTCGGTGCTGCCGGTACTGCGCTGTCCTTGGGGGGGTTTTTCCTCTGCTCTGGCTGAGTTTGGGTCGCGCTATGAACGCGCCCTGATGCAGTGCCCCCTAAGAAACGTGTTTTGCCTTTGACGTTCCCGGCCATGTCTGTAGAGTCCGGGGTGGAGGGGGAGCTTCCCTCCGCGTCGCCTCTTCGGGACACGGGGTTTCCTCTCAGTCGAAATCGGCCAGTGAGGATGGGTCTGCGTCGGCGCTCAGGAATGTGTACTGGTTGCGGCACGGGTGCGCGCCATCCGTGTGTTTCTGAGGTGTCTCCTGACTCTTCTACGCTGTCCTCGGTGCAGTTTGGGACACATAAGAGCGAGCGCTCCGACAAGATGTTTCCCTACATTCCTTTTTGATGAATTTATCTATAAGGAGTGGAAACGCCCGACCAAGTTCTTTGCGGTTCCAGTACGTTTCTCGGTTAAGTGGGCAGGGATGTTGCACCAGGGTCTCACGGAGGAGCATGTTTCCCCCACCTACGGGGACTTGGCGGAGCTGCTGGTGCAGGGCTTGAGTCGGTCTGCAACTCGGCCTAGGATGCGGCGACTCTGGTGGCGGTTACGCTTCGCCGTTTGTTCTGGCTTACGTG
>NW_017316639.1:0-630 GCF_000935625.1 Nanorana parkeri
AGGATGGGGGAGGGGTGGCACCTTGCTGGGGGAGGGGCTATCCATAGACACTCTTTGCTCCTGCCAGCAGTTCTATGGTGACGGTAGAGCGGTCTGAGGTCCTCCTGGTTACAGGGAGGAATGGTGTGGTAACCTATAGCAACCAAACTGGCATGTCAGTCATTCTATATACATCCGTGTGCCCATTCTGGGGGCCCTGTGGTGAGGGGGGGCCTCCTCTTTTACCTCCAGTCCTCCCTTCATCCCCCCCCCCCCCCTTTGGGGGCCCCAGGAACTTGCTGGGAAAAAAATCAGCGTGGCGGTCACGGTTGTTTCTTGTTGTAGGTGGTGTCGGCCTCGCCGCAGCCCAGCGATGGAAGGAACGCGGCGGCTCTGAATCTTCTCTCCGTTCTGCAGATTAATATCCATCCGGCTATCGGGCGCTGCTGGGAGCAGGAAATCCCCGACCTGCTGCGGTGTCTGGAGGGTAATCCCCAATCCCGCTCACCACTGTATACATGCTGCATGAGGACTGTCTGTGTTCCCCCACACCGGCCAACCTGCACCGCCTTCTACTGAACTACTGTTCATGAATGGGGCTACTTTCCCTTCACTAAGGGGGTGCAGTCCTCCATGGGTCATACCATAGGG
>NW_017316640.1:0-630 GCF_000935625.1 Nanorana parkeri
AAGAAAGAGGGGGTGGGGGAAAAAAAGGGAGATGGGTCCAAGGGGTTGGAGGGGGAAAAAACCCCTCGACTCACCCACCACTTCGGTCTTTCCTGTGATATTCATGATACAGGCAATATATTCAATAGAATATATTCTTTCTGGTCTTCCCCTTAACTTATAGCCTAGTTCTACAAATTGATTCTTAAGTATCCTTCATCTTCCATGTATTTTGTCTTTAGTCCCAACATGGAACGAGACACCTTGGTCATGCCCAGCCTCTCCCTCATTGATCTGTCTAAATGGTTTGGTTTACTACATGTTGAATACTGGCACCAATGTAACAACAATAAACCATTTGGTGACAAATTAATTTTTTATCAGCACTCATGACAATAGAATCCCATATAACCACCAAGCCTAACGGCCCAGTCTGATCAACTCCTTTCCTTCCATATCTGGTATGTGATGTACTTACCCCTCCATCTCTGTCCCTCTTTCAGATGCCTAAACGCCTAAAGAACTGTCCCAATTTGTCATAAACCAAACAGGTGAGGTTTTGGGAGAGAGACATTAGGAAGAGAACATATGCATAGCAAAAAGAAAATCCCTTTTTTCCCCCTGCACACAGGGCCAACACACACACACACA
>NW_017316640.1:2166-2651 GCF_000935625.1 Nanorana parkeri
TTTGGGGACAGATAGAGCTTCCTTTTGGAGGTATATAATCACCACGGGGGGGAAGGGGGGGGGTTATTTTTTTACCTATATAATGAAAAAAGTACCATAAATGTAAAGAAAAAAAAAAAAGTTTCCCTACGTTATGTTATAAAACATTTATTCTCACTCATATTTTTAGTAAAACATAAAAGTCGGGGTCACGTCGGGTAAATAGACACCAAACATGTCAAGCCTTAAAATTGCGTGCGGCCGAAAAATCGCAAAAAACGCCCATAGGCGACGATCAAAACGCTTTTACTGCTCATCAGTTTAGTGTTATCAGTGATTAATGGCTCTAAAATGATTGCTTTCACTCAGACGTTTGCGGCGATATGTAGGCGCACCCGACGCATATCTGCGTGTGTATGTGCGGGACTTAAATAAAAACTTTTTTATTTTTTTTAAGCTTCTTTATTTTTTTTAATGATTCTTTAACCCTTTCGCTGCCAAGCCCT
>NW_017316641.1:0-630 GCF_000935625.1 Nanorana parkeri
AAGAATGTGTGACCTGGGTATTACACTAGACCTGCTAATGTAAACTACACAAGAAATATGTCTGAAGTGATCACTGATGCCATTGACAACTGTTGCTACCTTTTCACACTGAATAGAAGACTTATAATGATCAGGTTATTGTAATAAGGTCTAACAAACGCCAAACAATGACACCCTCATTTTCCTCAAAATTCAAAAGTCAGTAACAGGATGGTTATATTAAAATCTCTGCCTACGCAGCCAAGTGCACAAGACATTTTACAAAAAATAGTCCACTTAGAAGGACTGCAAAGCACCGTAAATCTTAACTAGCCCAGGGGCTCCAAAGGACCTCTACGGAGGTCCTTTCATAAATGGTCACATCTTAAATGGTCTAGTGTGCAGTTTTAGGAATACACGGTTGTTAAATTAGGGTATTGACCTATGCTGACCTATAGCACCATAGTCAAACTTGATATATTTTCCATATACCCTATGGCAGGGCTAAACATTTCCACTTGCCCCCTCGCAATTGGCAAGTGAAAATTGCGTGGGGGCGAATGGAAATTCACATGGGGGGGTGCGGCACCGCCGGCAGGACGAGGGGGGAATCACCCGTTCAGCTCTCCCCCTTCTCTTCTCCTCTTCGGC
>NW_017316642.1:0-630 GCF_000935625.1 Nanorana parkeri
CAGGTGTTTTCTTTTGCTTTGAATGTATTGTTGTTGTTTTATATTTTTACATATTAAAACTAATATAAATTAAAAAAAAAAAATGTGAACACAGCCAAGAACTGCATCCGTATCAGGATTTATATTATTGTGTCATCTCTGAGCCGTCATCTCAGTCCAGGAAGTAGATAGTGACCCCCCGGATGATGCCTGAACAAATATGGCTCTGTCCCCCTTATTGCTTGCCTTCCATTCATTTAGCATATCTGATGCCAAGTCCACTCTGAGTGAATAGCGGTTTTGTATATAGTTTCTGTATTTTCATCCAGTAGGCGGAGCTTTTGGGTGCCATTTTTCAGGCTCTTCTTATCTTCTTCAGGAACGAATATCCAAACTATACAAAGCTAAAGAATCCAAACTGGGATTCACACACTAAACTGAATACGTCAGAGCAGTGACTCCTCCCCCTTCCCTGTTCAGACTGCTTTGTATAATTTCTAATTAGAGAGAGAGAGTCTGAAGGCAAGCAGCCCCTGTTGTGCTCAATGAAGTTCATCGTTTTAGATTTTGAACTTTAACCACTTCCGTGTCGGCCGTAGTAAAAAAACGGCGGCCGAAATTTAAAAACAGGCAGCGGTGCCTGTTACCATA
>NW_017316643.1:0-629 GCF_000935625.1 Nanorana parkeri
AACAGGGCCGCATTAGCAGATACTTCCTCTATAGCGCCAGTAAGGCTGGGTTCACGCTGTAAAACGCTCAACATGTGAAAAACAATTATTGCCTATGGGCATGGTTCCCACCTGGGCGTTTTACAGAAGTACAGGAGCTTCTTTGGGGCGTATTTGTCACGCGTATCCATCGGGATACAGCCAGGTAGCCCTCGGAAAGGCGCGTTTGTCTTATCGCAAATCGTGTTAAAAACGTGCAGCGGCAAACGCGCATATTGCATGCGCCCAGGTGTGAACCCAGCCTTACTGTGACAGGCAGAGTGATAACTTTTGGATGGTTGTACATTTTGTTGCACAGTAAAAAAAACAAAATAAGACATCCCCTGAAAATAAGACCCGGCGTGTTTTTTGGGGGCAAAAAATATATAAGACAGTGTCCTATTTTCGGGGAAACACAGTATAATTAAATATATGATATACTAAATCATATGTTTAATTATTTATTTTATTAACACATAATAATACATTTTTTTTATCATTAATCAAATATGAATTTGATTATTAATTAGTAATGAAATAAATAACTAATACGTATTTAGTGCAATCATCATTTTATGTAATAATAACTTAAATAATATTTAATGAAATAT
>NW_017316644.1:0-629 GCF_000935625.1 Nanorana parkeri
AAGAGACATCAGTCCATACACCAGCATATGGGGAGAGGGAAAAAATGTACTTTAATGTCACTTTAAGTAGAGCTTTTAAATATGTGTTTAAAGTTGAAAGTGTGGTAAATGCATTGTTTTAAATAGATGTTAACTATTTATGAGCTTATGTGAGACCACATAATTACTGATGAAACTGATACTTTAGTTCATTGATTCAATTTACACATGTACTGCACCTGTTTATACTTTGTTAATTAAATTACATAATGGGTACAAAAATTTACTTTACTGCCTCTGTAAAATTGATGTATGTTAGCACTTGCAATACAAGCTTCTTTATAAGCTATTGATGGTTTTGTTTGCACTTGATAGTTTTGTTTGTAGGTTTTGTATGAGCTTTCCAGTTTGATGTACAGCTTTTTGAAAAAATTACCTTTTTTTGTTTACAGCTTTTAACAGCCATTTCACAGTGTGTCAGCCTATAGATCATATAATAATAGATAAATGGGAAAACAATGAGTTGTATTGGAATATTGGGGAAAGAAGTAATTGCTTACCTAAATTAAGTAGCTACAGATTTATAAATAGACCCCTAAATGTACCCCACTTCACTTTTTTCAATTTTGCTATGTTGCAGCCTGATACTA
>NW_017316645.1:0-629 GCF_000935625.1 Nanorana parkeri
CGGGGGATGGTGTGTGCACAGTTCAGCACGCTGACCCCTCGGGGGTGTGTCTTGTGTTTCCTCAGGGCCGGCCTCAAGCCCGGTGACATCATCCTGGAGATAAACGCCCAGAAGGCCGTCACCGCCGAGGTCGTCTTCAGCACCGTGAACAGCCAATCGAAGCTCTCCATGATCATCCGCAGGGGGTACGAGACCCTGATGGTGACCGTCATCCCGGAGCCCGTGGAATGATCGGACCCAAACCCCGCCCCCGGGGCGAGGAGGGGCGGGGCTTCTCATCGGGATAATGGGGAAAGTCATGTGATCAGACCCAAACCCCACCCCCGGGTCGTGGAGGGGCGGGGCTTCTCATCGAGACGTGTCATGGATTGTGTTATCAATATTACAGGACGGTCAGACATCCCGTGCTGAGACCAGGACAGACATGTGATCATGTATGTAACCATGTATGTAGGGGGAGGGGGGATCTGGATATATGTGTTGCGGTGATTAAAGACGGTTCCATGGAGTTCAGCCTTTGCCGTGTGTGAGGATGTCTCTCAGGCCGGACACCCTGATTGGTGGACATGAAGGGGTCATACATGGGCGTCCGTGTGGCTGATGTTGGGAGTATGTTGCGGGTGAGGGGC
>NW_017316646.1:0-629 GCF_000935625.1 Nanorana parkeri
TGTCTGCTCCCTCACACGGCCATTGCCAAGCCACGCCCCCCTCGATGTAAGTTTAAAACCAGTTCAAGCAGGTTTTTTTTTTTTTTTAAACTTCTTGCCTATATCTACTGCTTGTTAGCAGTAGATATAGGCAAAAAAAAAACGGAGGGTTTAGAACCCCTTTAATAAGACTCAAGTAAACAAAATGTTTACATTCTCCACATGAACATACACTCTAGAGCCTCCTGCCATGTGCATGTGAGAGACCGATGTTATATACATATACAGTACATGCACTGATAGCCAATCAGGAAGCCTGGGGGCGGGCGAGTCATTACCCTCCCGCCAGCTTCCTGGTTGGCCAGGGAGCCAGCTCCATGCTCCGTCGTCATGGCTTCCCGGCCAATCAGGAAAGCTTCCTGATACTGGAAGTCCTGGTATCGGGATAGGCATCAGGAGCCTTTAGGTGAGTACGAGTATATATAATATATACATTAGTGATGAACCAAAATTAAATTTTTAGCCCGAAACCGAAAATAAAAATGTTGTCAGGCCGAAACTGAATCCGAAACTGGCTTTTTTTCCAACCTTTTTATAAAAATTTTTATTATTTTTTCATTATTTTATTTTTATTTATTTATTTCTTAGTT
>NW_017316647.1:0-379 GCF_000935625.1 Nanorana parkeri
GAGTGTGAAAAGTGCTGCATTCAAATAGCACGTGAGATACAAGCCCCATGGCCATTGCGCTAAACAGAGCGGGCCTATATGCCGCAAGCTGCTCCAGCAAGTTGAGATAAGAAGGGCTTACGGTTGCTCATTTCATCCATTATCACCCTCTAACACATCAGTAATGACCCAGTAACCAGCGATGCTACAAATTGGGGGCTTTGCTTAAAACAGGCTGCTTACAGCCATCATGAGGACTTAGCTGAATACAACTGACTTTTTTGAAAAAAGCCCACTGGGGCTTCCCTTCCTGAACTGAGCCCACCGGGGCTTCCCTTCCTGAACTGAGCCCACCGGGACTTCCCTTCATGGACTGAGCCCACTGGGTCTTCCCTTCATG
>NW_017316647.1:2104-2733 GCF_000935625.1 Nanorana parkeri
AACTGAGCCCACTGGGACTTCCCTTCCTGAACTGAGCCCACGGGGTCTTCCCTTCATGAACTGAGTCCACTGGAAAGTACCTTCATGAACTGAGCCTACTGGGACTTCCCTTCATGAACTGAGCCCAATAGGACTTTCCTTCATGAACTGTGCCCATTGCGTGTTATTTACAAACTGTATGTCGAAAGAGATGTTTTTGTTTCTACACCACCCCTCTTATTACCATGGCTGAAATATCTCACAGTCTGTTCCTGTCCAGACTGGAAGTTAGGGGAAATGTCTTCAGCAACGACACAGCTTTAAAAACATTATAGCGATAGTAAACCTTCCCTGCTCTATCCAAAACTAAATACAGTTTTCCTGGAGGTGATTAATAAGCTAAGGTAATGCAAGGGCAGGATTTGACTTATCACCTTGGGAGGGAAATTCCCTCCTATGGGGACTTGAATTAGAGCAAATCCTTGACAGGCAATCTGCTGATCTGTTCTGTTCTTTAGTAGAACCAGACTGTGGCCAGAAATTGTGTCAGTGGGAGTAAACAATGTCCCAGGCTCAGTGGTCAGCGTGAGTAAACAATGCCCTAGCCTCTGTAATCAGTAGGGGGAGAAATAATGCCCCATTGTTGGTGT
>NW_017316648.1:0-629 GCF_000935625.1 Nanorana parkeri
AGAATCTCCTCTTAGACCCAGTTTGTAAATCTGACATTGCTACCCTTACCCACCTCCTTTCTGATCATGCAGCTGACAACACACGAGCCCCGATCCAATGGGAAGCACTTAAAGCTACGATTCGAGGGGTGTTCATAAAGCACGGCTCGCGACTGAAGAGGGAGTAGGGGATTACCCTGTTAAACCTGTTGTCGGAACTTACCTCACTGGAAACTGCGCATAAAAAATCTCCATCCCCCCACTGCTCCAGGATTTGACCAGGGTGCGACTGGAAATCCAGAGGCTGTTAGATGCTAAATATCTCTCCCACAGGGACCGAGTGCACAGCATTTTCTACGAACATGGTGATAAAAGCGGGCGTCTGTTGGCTCGCTCGGTTTGTGGACAACTGCTCCGCACATATGTCCCAAAAATCAACTCAACTAAGCACGGAGTGGTCCATAGCTCTGAACGTATTGCGGAGGAATTTCACACCTTCTTTTCTTCCCTTTATAATCTACAGCCGGGTCCGGGGGGTCCCCGCTCCTCTGTCTTTAATTCAGACCTTCAGTCGTACCTGTCGCGAACGTCTCTCCCGAAGCTCCTGGATAATGCCCTGCTAGACCTTACCGCCCCATTCACGGACATTG
>NW_017316649.1:0-629 GCF_000935625.1 Nanorana parkeri
CCCACATGACCCAAAGAGATGCCGCCTGAGGCAATAGCCTCGTTAAAGGGATGGCCCTGCTGGCGCTAGACCATTCATTTGAACAATGCCCTTCTTGTAGAATAATATGTACAATCAACATATTTTATGCATGTTATTTACCTGTAAAAGCATCCTTTGTGTAGACATATAAATGCCCTGATAGGTGCCACCATCTTGGATGTGATGTCAGCATTCCCAGCAGACTCAGAGCTGTCAATCAAGGGCATGAAGGGAGGGGTGGAGGAGCTTGACCAGCACTGACATTTATTACACAATCCCAGAAGAAAAGAGGGCTATGATGTGGCAAGAGGGAAGGATCTGTGGCTGTGCTAGGGAGACAACTCTTCCAGGAATAGCCGAATTCCCTAGCCAATTCAAACTGTATAAGAAGTTGTTTAGAGAAAAAACGACACTGCAAATAAGTATAAAAAATCATCATATCTGTATATCTGCCGTGTGAGATCATCTGTGACACTGCTGTCTAAGTCAGCAGTGCCACAGTCAGCTGCAGGGAGATCGCAGGCAATGCTGGTGGCTAGTCCTTTGCACTCTGCTTGCTGTTTTTGGACACAGCGTCTACATCACAGGTCCTCTTTCAGACTTTTTTT
>NW_017316650.1:0-629 GCF_000935625.1 Nanorana parkeri
CCTGGCTACGGTGAACTTCCAGCCGGTGGTGAGGTGATGTTTGTCTTTGCGGAGGCAGACGTCCAGGGGCCCGTGTTCTATAAACTCCTCCACCATGATGTCTGAGGAGAGACACGCAAATGTCATGTGACGGCACGCGGGGAACCCGACGGGGGCCCGGCCCTCAGATGTGCGTCACCGGATCACCAGGGGGCGCTCTCCATACATTCCTAATGTGCAGGAATCTCACTGCCGCAGAGTCGGGGGAGGGGCTTTCTTTGGGTGTCCATGGTGCTGCCTAGGTGACATGGACACGCCCCCGGCTGCTCAGTGGGCGGGTCCTCTGGGGCTTCAGATGGGCCGCCCGTACAATCATTTCCATACGCGGGAGTTGATCACAAGATATTGTGTGATAATCAATACCCGCGTCTCGTATACATTAACCTTCTAGTGTCCGGAGCTCACTGAAGCCTAGACCCCTCCCCCTCTCCCTGGCCCCTCCCCCCACATTCGGTGTCAGCAATGACTCCATCGATTTGTTACCGGCTTTACAGCGCGGGGCACACGGAGGGCCTCATACAGTAACAGCAGAAAGTTTCCCGGCGTGTCACCGCTGAGGTAATAACACAGGTTCGGATACACGTCTTCTG
>NW_017316651.1:0-628 GCF_000935625.1 Nanorana parkeri
AGGACAGGCAGCAGGAGAGCTGCCAGCATAGTCAGTACACTACGAGGGAGCAGTACTGAGGGTAATAGTTATAGTAGTACTAATAATAATAACAACCATCATTATATTTTATATTATGATAAAATGATTACTACTCTTGCACACACACACTCTTCAACCCTAATACAAACTTCTTTAAACTCAAGCTTCATTTAACTTTTTTGTAGAGCCTCAAACCTCAGCCTTCCTATAAGGTTCTAACAGAGGTGAGCTCTGGGATTTGTGACTGCATTAGACAGACAGGGTTCATTTCAGTCTGTAGAAGACATTCAGAAGCCAACAGCTAAGATAGACACACAAATCCTTCTTACTGCATAGAGGGGTATCTGTATCTAGACAATCCGGAAGTCTAAACGCTGTGACACACTGCAAGCAAAGCAGCGCGGAGTGGTGGTGTGTGGACCTTCGCATTCCATTCGGTTGTTACGCGCGAGCCCATTGGCTGAAGGTGCAGTCTTTCATCTGGCCGCGCTCAGTCACAGGCTTAACTTCAACCTTTCTGTACTGGAAACCTCAAAGTTTAGTTTTCCTTAATGAGCCCTACTTGGTGACGAGGGAGCATGGTGCCAGCTTCCCGGCCAATCAGGAA
>NW_017316652.1:0-628 GCF_000935625.1 Nanorana parkeri
AGAGACGCACCAAAAAAAAATAGGTTGAACTGGATGGACCTTTGTCTTTTTTCAACCTCACCTACTATGTCACTATAGCTTGATGAGGCAGTGTGGCTTCCACACATTTTGCAAAAGTTTTCCACCTTAAATCTCTGTTTTTAATGCAGATTGTTAGACAGTATAAATTATTTGTTTTGCAGGCTGGCTGTAAGTGTGCTGGGAATTTTTTGGTTTACACTAGGGATGCATCGATACCGATACAAGCATCGGTATCGGCCGCGATACCGAGTATTTGCATGAGTACTCGTACTCGTGCAAATGCTCGGATGTCTAAAACGAGTACCTGTGTCCGCCATCTTCCACCGCCGCACACAGCACAGCGTCTGCATTCATTCAAGATGGCCGCGATCTCCTTCTCCACGGGCGAACGGCCGAAAGCAGACTCCACCTTCAATTCCTCTGTCCTCACTCGTGATTGGTGGGGAAGCCTGTCAATCATCCAATCGGCCAATCAGCATGAGAAGAGGACGACATTGACAGATGACTAGGCTGTGACACGAGGGGATGAAGCAGACTGAGACGACGGAGAAGGTTAGCAGCACTGTTGGGGCTGGGCACAGGATGGGGGGTGAGCACAGGATGGCCT
>NW_017316653.1:0-280 GCF_000935625.1 Nanorana parkeri
CGGGTACTGCCCTGGGGGACAGGAATCAATGAAAAAAAAAAGTTTTTAAAGGAACAGTGATTTTTACATGACATAAAGGGTAGAAAAAAAATGAAAAATTCCTTCAAATATCGTGCCTGGAGGGTCCCTATAAACTGCCTGTGAAGTGGCAAATCTGTACAATGTATAGAACCTGCTGCAGCAAAAAGTGACATTTAAAAGAAAAAAATTACTTATTTTTTTACTTTTAAAGTGTGCACGACTAAGGGGTCTATTCACGAAGCTGCCGAAGGATCTGGCC
>NW_017316653.1:1675-2303 GCF_000935625.1 Nanorana parkeri
AATAAAGAAAAAAAAGACACAGCAGTGTTTCTCTCCTTGGGCCTTGGCGGCCGGGAGCGGGAGGCTCCCGGGGCCCAGGGAGAGTTAGCTGTTTGGAGATCAGTGTCCCTGGTTAGCAACCATGGACGCTGATCTCTCTGAAAGTGAGCGGAGGCAGCCGTAAGATCACGGCTGGCTCCGCCCAGCTGTCAGAAGCAGGCTGTCGGCCGGCCGCTCGGCCCGCTTCGGCTTTCTGCACGGCTGAGCCGATGCATATGCGATCGCCTCGACTGAGCCGCCTGACGTTCAGGAGCTGTACGGGCTATTGTGAATAGCCCGTACAGCACCCCTTCGGTTCTACTGAACCGAAGGGGTCCTGGGGCCGAAGCTAGCCAAAGGATCGGCCGAAGCTACGGCCAGATCCTTCGGCAGCTTCGTGAATAGACCCCTATATGTCGGGGCTACAGACAATCATTATTTTATTTAAAATACAATACAGACAATCATTATTCAATAGGAGAGGCGGGCAATTTAAAAGATCTGTCTCTCATCCAATCAGTAATGAGTATAGTTCTGTGTCAGCCGCCACACCATTAGTAAATGGCACTTTGTACACCACAATCTAGGTGTTTCCTCATGAAGCGGCATT
>NW_017316654.1:0-628 GCF_000935625.1 Nanorana parkeri
TCCCCCACCATGATCAGGTAGATGAAACAGAAGGACACAAGGACATTATGATGGAGCCACCAGTGAGATGTCCCCGTCCTCAGGATTCGTGGGATTCCTCAGAAGAAGATGACTTCATCTATGATCAGGTAGATGGGACGGAAGTGACTGTATGAGACGATAGTCCTCTATGAAGTCTCATTTCATAGATATTATTTTGTTATTTTAGGATGAAGAAGTGGTGGATTTGAATGTTGAGGTCAAAGAAGAAGAAGAAGAGACGTATGAGGGGGGTGATCAGCAGTCTTCAGAGGAGGATGTGGTGATGGTGACAATTAAACAGGAGGAATCGGTACAACATCTCCGCACAGGTCAGTACCGATCACCGAGAACGCCGATTCTTCTTCTAGAAGGTGTCAATAAACGTTTATATGTAGGAAAGGAGTAGAGAGAGGCGGAGCCAGTTGGGTAGAAGATGAGGTTTAGCCAATGTGAGGTCATGTTGTGCGCATGCCGAGGATCCCAATAAAGATGAATCTTCATCAGAAGGAAGACAACACAGGTGTGAGGATTGAGGGTCCGGAGACCTTCACCTCACCAGGTAAGATGATCTCCACAAGGACGTGGTGATGGAGAATGCCCCGCCCCT
>NW_017316655.1:0-628 GCF_000935625.1 Nanorana parkeri
TATGTTGCTTCCAGTTTGGCAGTGTTAATGCATGCTGTCATTGGAATAAACATCTGGCAAAAAAGGGGTTACCTGCAAACGCAGATGCAGTATACTCACATTCCCGGTAGTCCGTGTCTCCTACCTCTCTTCCAGTACTGCAACCTCTGTAAGACCCTTCAGTATTCAACAATTCCAGGAGTCCCCTGCCAAGCACTATGCATCCTTCCTAAGACCGTTGCATCACTGCTGTGTCCTGCACAAAAGACTACTGAAGGCTGTAGAGGTAAAAGGGAGTGGAGGCCAGGAGTGGCCCTAGATTTCCCACTGCCTGAGGCGGGGGTGTGTGGCGATCCACGACGAGAATAGGGGGTGTGCTGTCGGTGCACGGGGGTGTGCTGTCGGTGCATGGGGGTGGTGTTGTTACCTCCAGCCCCCACGTTAATAGATGTCACTGATTGCCAGGAGCTGCCAGCCGGAGCATCCTGCTTAGCTCCCGGCAACCAGTAACATTGCTGGTTGTCACAAACTTGGCGGGAAGCCGGCCACAGTGTCCCAGGTTGCTTTGAGCTCTTAACAACCTGGTATGCTCTGGCAGGAAAGGTGGCCCAATGAGATGCCGCCTGAGGCAACCGCCTCAGGCTGCCTC
>NW_017316656.1:0-627 GCF_000935625.1 Nanorana parkeri
CCAGGTAATCTGGGGACACTGATCTGTCCTTGCAACTGGCCGGAGCCAGTCAGGAGATCACTGCTGGCTACGCCCAGCTATCAGTTGCGAGGCATTGGCTGGCCGTTCAGTGCGCTACATGTTTCACCTCAGCTCAGTGGAGCCGACTCATATGCCTTTGGTTCGACCAACTTCGGGAGCTGTACGTTAAGCCACATTAAGCGCCCCAAAAAACAAGCTTAATGTCACTCATTTGACTTGTGAGAAACTAAAATCCATGAAACTTCCAGGATAGGTTTGGGAAGCTGAGAACTTAGGTTGTGCTAAGTTTCAAGGCAATTGATTGAGGTTTTGGCACATTAAGCTCTTTTTACATTAAGCTAAATGTTTTAGAAAGGGAATAAAATAGTTTAATGTGAATAACCTTTGGTATGTTTTATCAAATGACCCAGAATCTTCAGAATGTATTGGCATAGATAGCATCTTGTAATGCGTAAAGTTTGGCTGGACATTGGTTAACATTTAGGTTGTTTTTTTGTACATTAAGCCACATTCGGGAAGTTCTTTCATCTTCAAGATTGGAGAGGAAAACCAACATAAGTCAACTAGACCGAAATTGGTTCCTGGGAATTTCGCACACAGTAAATG
>NW_017316657.1:0-627 GCF_000935625.1 Nanorana parkeri
TTTAAAACAAGTTTGCTTTGTGTGGACGGTTATTTACACTCAATAAATAGCTGTCAAAACCTCTTATTCTTCATTTTATGGTTCTGCGTTACTGCTCTTAAGTTTTAAAATGAAAACATGGACACCCACTGTGTAAGAATGGATATTTCTCTCACAGTAATTGCTTCTATGCATTATCACTGGGCATAGATGCAATAAAGCACTGATGCAATCATTTTAAAGTAATAATAATTCTCATAAAAGACTAACCGTGTCACAAAGGCTCCATCTGTTAACTTTCTCTATACTACTTCCACAAAGCTCTCTTTGGAAAGCCCATTCTTAGAAATGCAGGGATGCATAACCTCTCAGCTATATTGCTGGATGTATAAATGAAACATATATATTTAAAATTATTTCTGCTGTTGTTATGCTTCTGCCTTCTGTTTTATATGAGAAATTATGTACTTTTTCTGAAAAGCAACAACATTACAGGTCAAGAGTTCCTTCTAACAGCAGATGTTTCAATTCCGGAACAATCTCAGCATTGGTTTATCACTGAAATCTTAATATGGTAACTTCATTTTTTCACCAAACTAATTAGGGGTTACCAAACTAATTAGGGGTATGGAGGACCAGAGCTACGAG
>NW_017316658.1:0-627 GCF_000935625.1 Nanorana parkeri
GGGGGGGGGGAATAAAGAAAGGGGAGAGAGATGATGTACACCCCAATGAGGAGGGAAAATGCACAGTTGGCACTGAACTGCCCCTTGCCTTCCTATATTCTACTTACATAATAAGAAAATCAACAATACCATACTCAAAAAATGATCCAGTACTAACATCATCACACATCACCCCTTTTTATGATGTCACTGTGGTATGGGCGCATGCATTACACATGCACAGGCTTGAACACAGGCCGCACATGTGTGGCCCAAACATCAGCCTAAGAAGAATCCACACACAGTGCTTGGGCGGGCCAAGAAACAAACTGTCCTTGCATAAGAGATAAGAAGCTGAGAGCATGGGTGGTCTGATGTTTGGTGGGTTTGCTGGAGCTGGTGTTATTATTACACCTTAGAAAATAAATTATAGACCATTCTCCTTGATATTTTCACCTGGCAAACATTTATGGATACATAATATATATTGCATAGCTGTGGGGTTCTGAGCCATGCCCTTCAAAATGGCTTATTCTAAGGTAAACTGGAATATTTAAAAAACTGCCTTTTGAGAATATGTGACATCAGGCCCGGCGCTACCGCAAGTCAAGTCAGGCGGCCACCTTACGGCGCTGCAGGGTGAGGGCG
>NW_017316659.1:0-627 GCF_000935625.1 Nanorana parkeri
ACAATTTGCAAGTGCTCACCAAAATTGGACAATAGAAGATTGGGAAAACGTTGCATGGTCTGCTGAGTCTCGATTTCCGATGCGACATTCGGGTGGTTGGGTCAGGATATGGCATAAACAACATTAAAGCATGGATCCATCTTGCCTCATATCAATGGTTCATGTTGGTGTTGGTGGCGTAATAGTACAGGGGAATGTCTTGGCACACTTTGAACCCCATTAGTACCATTTGACCATTGATGAAATGCCACAGCTCACCTGAGTATTGTTGCTGACCATGTCCATCCCTTTATGTCTACAGTGTACTCATCTTCTGATGGGTACTTCCAGCAGGATAACGTGTCATGTCATAAAGCTACAATCATCTCAAACTGGTTTCATGAACATGATAGTGGGTTCACTTTAGTCAAATGGCCTCCACAATGACCAGATCTCAAACCAATACAGCACCTCTGGGATGTGGTGGAACAGAGGATGCTACCACATCAATATGGACCAAACTCTATAAGGAATGTTTACAGCCATTAGGGGTACCTAATACAGTGGCCAGTGAGTGTATATCACATTTGAAAATGTGGGTTGAATTTAAGTTTGGTTGAGAAGAATGTCACCAGCACACCGAAAATC
>NW_017316660.1:0-627 GCF_000935625.1 Nanorana parkeri
ACACGTCTCCACTTCTCTAGAGTCCAGTGGCGGCGTGCTCTCCTCCTGCCTGCAGCAGACTTTCAGGAATTTTTTCGTACAGACTTGTAAAAATTACCAAAAGGTCAACTTCAGGCTTTGACCACTTAAAGGAAAAAAAATGAGAGAAAACGTTAAAATAACCAAAAATATCTAATTTGAGTGCAGAAAGCGGTACTCAGGCTCTCGCCCCTCCGGCCGCGCTGTCTAATATCGCTGCTGATGTACAGGAGGATCGTCCTCTCTGTTGACCCCAATAATCGACCCACTTAAGCCTCAATCAAGATATACCTCTCCTCCAGCTTGAGGAGCTGACAGCGGCCGCGGCGTTCAGCCTCCGAGCGCAGTACAGAGGGAGACTAATTGGTAGGTTGCAAAGTTTATCATGTGACCTCGGCAGTCTTGAGCGGAGAAAAGGTTGACATTTTTTATGCAAGTGTGCAAAAAGCAAATGAATGGCTCGGAAGACTTTACTACCGAAATAAATAAATCCGGGCCAATTATTCACGCTATTTCTTCCTCATTAAAATTCAACTGGAATCCCAATTAGCCCAAGCCGCGCACACGCCAGGCGCTCAGCGTCCAATTCCCAGGACTATTTGTGTATTT
>NW_017316661.1:0-626 GCF_000935625.1 Nanorana parkeri
TCTGCTCCCCCTCCCTCATCTACTCTGCTGTCTCCCCCTCCTGGAGGATCCCCCTCACATATCTGATCACAATGGGATCCGCCATCTATAACAGGTCATGTCCTGTGTGTGGATCCCGGGAGCGTGTGTCAGTCATATATAGAAGGCACATCACATATGTGATCACCCCCCAGTGATATCCGGGATCAGGGAGTAAGATGCGGAGGGTTCCTCCCCCTTCTCCCCCTTCTCTCTCTCCCCGCTCCTCTCCTGCTCGGTGATCTCCATTGACGTCACAGCATCATTAGGTTGCCTAGCAACGGGGGACTAAATATAAATGGTAACAACCAAATGCAAAGAGCTCTGCAGGGTGACACCGAAAACAACAAGCGTACTTCACCGCACATAGCAGTGTCTCCATGCGGCACCCGTGACACCGCGCGTGACAATTCAGCCTTACCCGGCCGTGTAGCCAGAGATGTACCACACACCCGTCATTGGGATACATCACCACACACCCGGCATTGGGATACATCACCACACACCCGGCATTGGGATATATCACCACACACCCAGCATTGGGATACATCACCACACACCAGGCAGTGGGATACATCACCACACACCCGGGATTAGGATACATCACC
>NW_017316662.1:0-626 GCF_000935625.1 Nanorana parkeri
CATTGCAATACTATCTATCCTCTCATTCCTCGATACACCACGAACAGGCACAATTCATTGTGGATTGCACTAAATTCACACTGGAACACAATTACTTTGCATTCATGGAAAACTTCTACCGGCAGATCAAAGGCACAGCGATTGGGGGAAATTATGCCCCCAGCTATGCGAATCTCACTATGGGCTTTTGGGAAGACCACTCCATATGGGCTAACAACCCTTTCGCACCCCACCTCATCTTCTATGGACGCTATATTGATGATATTGTGATCATCTGGGACGGCCCCATCGAGTCCATAACATCATTTGTGTCCCACTGCAACCGAAATACACTAGGCCTCACCTTCACACACGTGTACAATCCAGATAAATTAGTATTCCTAGATTTGGAATTATCCTCTGACGGTAACACCATTATCACCTGCAATTACATAAAACCCACCAGCGGCAACTCGTATGTACATTTTAACAGTTGCCACCATCCCCGATGGCTCCAAAACATCCCCAAGAGCCAGTTCTGCAGGCTAAAGCGGAACTGTTCCAGATTAACAGATTTTACCGCACAAAGTAAACTACTTGCCAATGAATTCAAGGACAAAGCTTACCCAGAAACACTCATCCACAAC
>NW_017316663.1:0-626 GCF_000935625.1 Nanorana parkeri
GTGGCTGAGCTGTACAGTGTCATTGGTTGACTGGTGGCTGATTTACCACTAGGCATAGTGGGCACTTGTCTCTAGGTGGCAGAGGCAAAGATGGGGCTTTTCCCTCTATAATGTCCATGGATTGCATAGTCCCGATATTCCAAGCCAGAATAGGACCAGGACGAACACGTTCTGTGTAACAGAGGTGACCCCAGCAATGGATGCAATGACCCCTAAGGTGAGGGAAACCCCACCCCCCCATGACATTTAGGAACATTCCCCTTTAAGACAACATGCAGCCATTTTTATTTCGGTGTACCCCTTGTGGTGACTGACTCTGCCAGGACATTAAACAATAGCAGCGGCAGTTGCATTCAACAATATCATACAATGAGCAGTAAACGGTCATTTTGGTGTAATGCTCGGATTCTTGTACAGTTGGTACACAGTATAACAGTTGCCACCACTCTGGCAGCTTGTACGGTAGGTCCCGTGTCCTTGGGGGTGAAAAGAGGCGTCCCCCCTCTCCAGCCAACTACTTGTCAGGTTCCCACAGCAGCAGTGGTCTTTGTAGAATCCAATCGCTCATGGAATAAACAAATGGGTTATACAATCATGGGTACGCCGCTAGGGAAGTCAGAAATAGA
>NW_017316664.1:0-626 GCF_000935625.1 Nanorana parkeri
CACCGATATGTTATTTATTAGGGGTGCTCAGCAATGGTTTGGATCACACAGGGACTCTGATGGAGAAACGTCAGTAAAATGGGGAAGGGTTATTATTACTGTCTATGGTTGTGTGATGACCGCTCCCTTCATAGTTTATCCTACCGGTATAAGTGGTCAGACAAAATCGCCCAATTTGGGTCATAGACAGCAATAAACCAACTTTCTTTAAAATGAGTTTCCCCACCTCCCTTCTATCAAGGTTCCCTCTCTGTTCTATATAAATACAACAAGAATATTTTCTAGCTGATCACTTACTGTCCCAAAAGCCCCCGTTCATGGAAGTAGAGGTTCTCCAGCGTCATAGGAATGGGTCTAGCCGAAGAACCACATGGCGGGGGTGCAATGGAGTGCCTGCTGCTGCTTCTGCTACTGCCACTGCTGGATTCTGTGTCTCCCACAGTGTACCAGCTACTGCTGGAGTCTAACCAGCTTGCTGCAGATGGTACTGTGTACATAGAGCTGAAGGACTCATGGCTGCCTGCTACTGTCGGCACATTACTCGTAGTGCTGCTGGCCTTACGGCTCGCAGGTTTTGGAGCATTGAATGGAGCGTCTCTGCCGATATCTGGAGAAAAACAAGAGAA
>NW_017316665.1:0-626 GCF_000935625.1 Nanorana parkeri
AAGGGGGTTTAACACCGCGGATGTCAACTGGTTAAATGTCAGCCAAAAATAGTTGGATTTCTACAATCCAGATATCTGGTAGGTGAATAACTAAAACATGAACGTCAGGCAATTAAAGTGCAAAAAAAATCCTAACAATATACTTCTGCAATTTGTTTAATATGGTACATATACTATTGAAAGCATTGTCATGTCTATTTGATGAGTGCAAAATAATACCTGTAGATCCTGTCAGAAATCCGGTGAGCATGCCAGTCTCTAAGCGCTGTGCAGTGTTATCTTAAGAAGTATTATCAGACCTGCCCAATTCACCTCTAAATTACAGAACAACCCATCCCTATCTAAGAAACGATAAGCTATGATATATTATAGTTCTGCTCTTGGGCTTAGATACACTTTATAGACCAATACAACCAAATCCACAAAAGTATAGCATAGTTAAGGGACAAGTTGGATAATTTAAGGGCCCCTTCACTTTAGTCCATTTCACTTGCGTTTACATACATTGAAGGGCAGCACAGTGGTGTAGTGGTTTGCACTTCTGCCTTTCAAGCACTGGGGGTCCCTGGTTGGAATGCCAGCCAGTTCACTATCTACAAGGAGTTTGTATGTTCTCCCTGTGCTTG
>NW_017316666.1:0-626 GCF_000935625.1 Nanorana parkeri
CCTAGGGATAAATGGGCACTTAACCCTTGCAGCATTAAAACTAGGAGAGGGAGGGCAGGATGGGAGCTACATGCAAATGCCTTAACAAACATGCTGATGGGAAGCAACCAGATGACATCAGTCTGCTGCGCTTTCACTGTCCAACAGGCTGGGGTGGAGAAGACATCACTATTTCATTGCAAGTGGTGGTCATCTGGTTGTGCTTCTAGTAGGACTGTAAACCTCAGGAATGATTAGACATATATGAATCCATGTAGTGGTTTGCCTGGAGTTCAGCCTTAACTAGGGTTAGTGCTCAATCTAATGTTTCTAGGATAGTGTGGCCACCTGTTGCTGCTTTAGGGGTTTAATCAATCTACAGCCAAGTGATACAGGAATAAGTTACATTTTTTGTTAATGGTTAAGGTACTTGAATGCATTAACATTTAACTGGTAAGGTTAGCATCACTTTAACTTTTGAGAGTTTTGGTTTGAAGAATCCTATGCCTACATGCAATCATGACATGTTGAGGTACTCTGCATCTCCCCAAGGTGCCCATACACCTTACGACCATCGCAGGACTTTCGTCTTGCGATGGTCGTAAACTTATTAAAAGCTCGTATGATCTGCCCATCTTGGACAGGCA
>NW_017316666.1:2266-2603 GCF_000935625.1 Nanorana parkeri
TTTGTAGTTCCACCACAGCTGGAGGGCTGCAGTTTGGCCATTTTGGTTACCGCATTCAAGGACAGGGCAACTGGCTTGCAAGAGGTGTGAAAAGGCAATCTACATCAAACTGTAACAACCATACTTGCCCATTCAACATGGTCTTCCACATATAATGCTGTTGTAACGCCTCTATACCCCTGACACTTCATACCTTCAGCTATGTATTTTTTGGAAGGTTAAAACATTCAGACTTCTGACACCAAGGGATGGGATTGTGCACCTAAAAGAGTACCAGTTTAGAACAGAGTTCCACAACGTTCACACCTCTCCAGTATAGCTGTGGTGGTTGGGTTAA
>NW_017316667.1:0-626 GCF_000935625.1 Nanorana parkeri
TTTTTTTTATTTGACCGGAACAGGATTGGGTTTTCAGGCTCTCTTGATATTTACTATCATCAACACTGATAAACGAACAGTCTGTTTATTTAATAAGACCAGTATATCTTAGAACCTAAAAAGATTTACACTATTGATTTTAGGTGCTTTCGGTACTCTTGGTGTTGGAGGAGGATTTGCTTTGGGAGCTAAACTTTGCCGTCCAGATTCTGAGGTATTGATGTGTTAAATGTTTGATCTCTTGTGAATCTACTTTTTCGTTAACAGGGTTGTCGTTAGAGATTATGCTGGCACAGGCACAGGTGGATGAGCATAGACTTATGCACAGGTGCAACTCGGCATACATCCGCCTGCATAGGTAGAGATTATGGCTGCATATTACTGCCATTGCCATTTGCCTGGCTGCCATGCTAATTTAAACACTTTTTGAGTAACAGAAGAACAGGCACTCCGCTCCCGAAAGACAAAGAAGGATTCCAAGTCCTTACAGGATCTATCATTAATTATGCTTCAGTTGCTGTTGGCCTTCTAAATTATTAAAGCCTAACTCTAGCTTTTTTCCTGATCATCACTTTTTTTTATAACTCCTGCAGTATTCTAGCCAGTACTTTGATGATGAGTATCCT
>NW_017316668.1:0-626 GCF_000935625.1 Nanorana parkeri
TATGGGGAAAAGACTTAACCCCATAGTTCTCCTTTAAACCTCTACTGCAGCCATTAGTCCTGAACCCAATCTATAACAATATATTCATTTTAATAATTTAATATTTCAGTTTAACAAAAAATTTTGAAATCTTTTAATGCAGCTTTTATTAAAAGAATGCTTGATTGTGCCATGAAAGTCCTTGTTCAGATACTCCCTGTTAGGTGGTGACAACCTGGTGTCTTGTGCCTGTCACATGCATCAGTGGTGGAGGCTATAAGCAGCTGTGCCCACATACATTGCGCACGCAAGGTATACTGTTGTCACCATCAGGAAGCCGGTTCAGAAAAACGATTCACAGCCAATGCTCATGCTTGGAAACAGGAAACAGTTGAAAAGACTGGAGGAGATCACCAGAACTGAGATGCATACAAGGATAAAAAAAAAGTTAAAATAGTATTTTGTGAAAAAAGCATGGCAGTTGTTTATAAAATACAGTGCTTTAGCAAACTCAGTGTCATCCAGTTTGGGTTTATACTTACTATGATCCCCCAACCTTCAGAGTGGCAGCTATTTCTGCTATTATTGGCAATGGGTTTATAGTATAGGGTGTAACAAGGACACTCCACTGTAGTCCAGGTAAGTCA
>NW_017316669.1:0-626 GCF_000935625.1 Nanorana parkeri
GGCAGTAGTCTGTTTAAACAGCCTCGATGCTGGCGACGCGCACTGTACGTCGTCAGTCACGAAGGGGTTAAGCTTCTCACGTTTATGAGTGTATATTGCTCGTTGCATTTTGGGGTGCTGCAAGCACAACGGCCAGCAAATTGAAGGATGACAAAGGCTCCTACTGAAAATGCAAGCTGCCTGGCTGTTTTAGCCCCTCCAGAGTCTCTCTCTCTGTGAGCGGATATGCAGGAAACAAATTGCTATGGGGACACTTGTTTCTGTAGCCCAGAAAGGCGATGCTAATCAGCAGCTGTAGGGCAGATTTAATGCAAGACTGCAGAATAAAATCCTTCCTCTGTTGCTCTTAATTTGCACTGCCACTGTATTTAGGCTAAACTAGTCTCATCTATAGTGCTAAATTTGTTGCAGACATCTGCAAAAACTGGCTGTTGCCTCATTTTCTTAATGGGTAATTCCACTTTTCCAGGCGAATTTGGGAAAAATTTAATTACCCTCACTAATTTGCCCCCTGCGAGTGACAGGAGATCTCAACAATGGGACACAATTCCCTACTCTATCAGAAAATTAACATGTTTTGCTTTAAATATTAGGGCTGCAACAACTAAATCGACATAATCGATTAT
>NW_017316670.1:0-626 GCF_000935625.1 Nanorana parkeri
CCCGGTGCTCTGTATGTGGCAATCATCAATGAGAGAATACAAATACCGGAGTGCTAAATAGTGATCCGATCCGGTATATGACACCTGAAGAGAGCAGAGAGGGGGCGGAGTCAGTCCCCTCCATAGACCGCACCCCCATGTGATACATTTCAGGAATGTTACAATGTATCTCTTCTCATCCTCTGACCTCCGTCATCACAAACCTTCCCTGAGATCCGTCTATAAGGTTATTATTATGGGATGTTCCCAAGTCTGGAGCGTCATTTATCAGCCGTAGTGACCGATATAAACCGACACAAAAATATCCCTCACTTTTATATCATAATAAAGTGGAAAAATGAAGAAAATAAAAATTATATATTATAATCAAAGTATTTTCTTCCTCATTTGTTTTAGATTTTATTTTTCCTGAGTCAGACGTTCGATCCACATGTGATATAATGATATCGCCCGATCCGTCCTCTAACATGTAACATACAACATATAACATGTAACATGTCTGGGGGGGCGCGTGTGTTATCACTGCCGGGGAAGAATCACACAGCAACAAGCAGGAGAGGAGGACACATGGAGGAGAAGAGAACAGTTTCTCCCCCTTCCTCTCTCTCTCCCCCACCCTCTCTCTC
>NW_017316671.1:0-278 GCF_000935625.1 Nanorana parkeri
TAAGAAATGCGCCAGTTGGCGATGACGCCAAAATCCCAGTTGGGACAGTATCGGATCTGCGGATAGGGACGAAAGAGAGGGCCACTCGTGACCCCGAAGGAAGTGGACTGCCCTATAGTGTCCCTGACCACGTAATTGTATAAATCCAGGGTCTCGCAGTCCCGGGGTAAAATCTGGTGATCCTAGAACCGGTAAAAGTGGGGAAGGCGCAGGGGAGATTTGCCGTGAGTCAAACACTGTCCTCGCTATCCTCCACGTCTGGCCCACCGTTGGGTGAG
>NW_017316671.1:1656-2282 GCF_000935625.1 Nanorana parkeri
CTGATTGCTATACTCGTAAAAGTGCCTCCTGCATTTCGCCAACATTGCCTTAGCCTTTTGGAGACATAGAGAGCGCAAAGATTCCCTTAAGGAGAATAGTTGTGCGAGTAAAGCCGGGTCCAAGTTCAGTTTATGGCAGGTCTCGAGCTGGTGAATCTGCGTTAAAAGAGAGGAAATCTGCTGGAGGCGCTGGCGTTTGACACGGGAGCCTATCTTGATCAGCGTGCCCCTGATAAATGCCTTATGGGCCTCCCAGATTGAATACGGGGAGCACTCAGATGGGGCATTCAGGGCAAAGTACGATCTCAGGTCAGCCTCAACTTCGGCCGACAATCCCGGATCCTGCAGTACCGTCTCGTTCAGACGCCAGCGCCACTGTCTCATCTCTGGGGCACCCAGGTCCACCGAGATCGAGACCATGGCATGATCAGATAAAGAAATAGTGCCTATAGCTGAACGTGACACCGCCTGGAGCACGGAGTGGTGGACTAAGAAGTAATCGATGCGCGTGTAGGTTTGTTGAACAGCGGAAAAAAACGAGTAATCTCTATCCGTCGGGTGGTGAACCCGCCAGACGTCAGATAGCTGATGCAGGTGCAGACACTTTTTAAGGCGGCGCAGGGCCG
>NW_017316672.1:0-626 GCF_000935625.1 Nanorana parkeri
TGAAAATAAAATAAAAAATAGTAAAAAATACATTTTAAAAAGTTGTTTTTTTTCTTGCCTCAGGCTGAATGTGTCAGACAATGCAGATGGAAAGGTGCAGGACACCCCATGTGCAACGTCGGCCACACGAGCACGACGGGAGGACAGGACGCCGGGACCTGTAGGGCGCACTGGAATGTAAGCCGGCCGACTCCCTGCGTTCAGGTGCGGGAGGGGGTGTGGAGCTGTATTGAAGTCAATGGCATCGCCCGCATTGCGGATCGCACTGGACAGGAACACAGGCACTAATGCAGGCGATCGCACTGTGGGCGAGGGGCCTGGCTGCGGTGCCATTGACTTAAATGCAACGTCACGCCCCCTCACGCCCCTGAATGCAGGTGTTTTTTTGTTGGTAGATCTCAATGAGCTCGTCATTTGAAAAGTAGATCTCCAGACGAAAAATTGTGGGCGTCCCTGCCCTAAAGCAACCACAAAAAATAAATTTGAAAAAATAGATCGAAAAAATATTTGAGCATATTTATTTATTACAGAGAAATCTGAGCAGTGTGTCAGTGTAAGCAAATATAACAATAAAATAAATATAGACCCTTGCCCTTTCATTTTCTACTGATAACAGTGATAATCCG
>NW_017316673.1:0-626 GCF_000935625.1 Nanorana parkeri
TGGCCCTGTTGCCCCCCTTCCATCCAGCATCCTTCGATCAGAAGATCAAAGGAGCCACATGGAAAATCTGCCACCAATGAGCTGCTGTCACTGTTCGTGTAGTCTGACAGCAGCACCCCCACAAGCTGTCAGAATACAAAGCACACAGCGTGGATGGAGGAACCTGTTTTTTTTATGTTCAGCCAGCAGCTTGAACAGAAAAATATATGTGTATACCAAGCTTAAAAGATACAAGAACTGTGTGCTTCTTTTACGAGGATCGACTTTGAAGAAAGTCTCTTTCTAGCAGGGCCGGATATCTACTGCCCCAAGGCAGGGTTCCTTAATGCGCCCCCCTCCCTGCCAAACCTCCTCCATCCATGGAGATTGGCAACCAAATGGCGGGGGCAGCAGGGTTGGTTTTCATTTTTTTAAATTATTTTTTTTACTGTTTTATCACTTTTTACTTTTTTAATTTTAATTAATTTTTTTACTTTTTTAAATCAAATTTATCTTATCTTTTTTATCTTTAAAAAATTTGTATCACTTATTTATTTATTTTTATTATTTTTCTATTTTTTACCTTTTTTTAAATGTATTTAATTATTTTACTTTTTATCAGTTCTTATTTTTTTAAATTTGTATTT
>NW_017316674.1:0-625 GCF_000935625.1 Nanorana parkeri
ACAATATACTAAAACACATCCTAATAAAATTTCCACAACACTGTGTAGTGACAGGGAGGGTCTTTGTTTCTCTTCAGGAGGCAGAGCTGCAGCATTGGTGAGCTGCAGGTTAGGAGCAAGGAGCGAGTGGAGCAGAGCATGGAGTGGTAAGTATAATTTTAACACATTTTTTTTGTATCTGCACCAAGCTTGCTGGGGGGGTTGGGGGGTTAGAGGTGGGGGGGTGTGTGAGCAGAAGGAGATGGCTGGAGCTTGTGCTCCGTTGTTGCCACAGGGACTGCCAGAATGCCTGTTTATCTTGTTGAAGTAGCAGGCTCTACACTCCTGACATTTGCCCAGCCATAGCACTGCTCACGGCTTATTCATGTGGAAATTGCGGGATTTGCATGTTAAAAAAACGTTATGTGATTTGCATATGAATGTGGAGTTAGTACATTCATATGCAAATCTGATCATAGTTCATTAATATGCACATTCCCCACTGTAAGGCGAGGGACTGCGGAACAGTGTGGGGAGGCTGGTCCTAGAATAGTGCTGGAGAAGAGGAAGCAGGGAGAGAGCTGGCCAAAGGGTGAGACAGGTGAAATGTTACATAGTTACATAGTTACATAGTTAGTCAGGTTGA
>NW_017316675.1:0-625 GCF_000935625.1 Nanorana parkeri
GTGCTCTATACTGTAGTCAAGGGATTTGTTGAATAAAATGGACACTCCTCCTTTCCTACCCACTGCAGGTGAGCTTACTATTTCTCCCACCCAAAGCTTACGTAATCGCGTCATATCCTCCTGGGAAAGGTGGGTCTCCTGTAATAGAGCTACGTCAGTTTTCAATTTTTTAAGGTGACGTAACACCATCATGCGTTTAGCTGGTGAGCGTAACCCGTTAGTATTCCAGGAGATCAACCGAACCCCGTGAGACATATGAACATCGAATCATGAAAAGTAATCGTATGCGTTTCTATCAATATAAGATTGTGCCAAGACATACACGGTTCAATGAGTAACCCTAGCAGGATATCACAGTAGAAATCAGATACGGATGGTGTAAAAACATTTGGTGGGTGCATAAACAATCTGGGAAATATAAACATTCTTATATCGGTACGTGACTTCGCTTTCTTCCTTGAGAGCGTGGCAGAGCTTTCCTGGTATCTCCGCTAGGCCAGGGAACAAAATGGCGGCCCCCATATCTTGCTGGCAGTTATGGGGTGCGTGCGATCAAATAAGGGGTCTCCAGAGAGAGGTTGGAGTCGCATATCACAATGGAGGAAAAATATAGGTAATGAAAGAA
>NW_017316676.1:0-233 GCF_000935625.1 Nanorana parkeri
TGTGTGTGTGTGTGTGTGTCTGTATGTGTGTGTGTCTGTGTATGTGTGTGTGTGCGTCTGTGTGTGTGTGTGTATGTGTGTGTCTGTGTGTTTGTGTGTATGTATGTGTGTCTGTGTGTTTGTGTGTGTGTGTGTGTGTCTGTGTGTGTGTGTCTGTGTGTGTGTGTGTGTGTGTGTGTGTGTGTGTGTCTGTGTGTGTGTGTCTGTGTGTGTGTGTGTGTGTGTGTGTCTGT
>NW_017316676.1:360-625 GCF_000935625.1 Nanorana parkeri
TGTGTGTGTGTGTGTCTGTGTGTGTGTGTCTGTGTCTCTGTGTGTGTGTGTCTGTGTGTGTGTGTGTCTGTGTGTGTGTGTCTGTGTATCTGTGTGAGTGTGTCTATGTGTCTGTGTGTGTCTGTGTGTGTGTGTCTGTATGTGTCTGTGTGTATGTCTGTGTCTGTGTGTGTGTCTGTATGTGTCTGTGTGTGTGTGCCTGTGTGTGTGTCTGTGTCTGTCGTTGTGTGTGTGTGTCTGTGTCTCTGTGTATGTGTCTGTATGT
>NW_017316677.1:0-625 GCF_000935625.1 Nanorana parkeri
GTTTTTGTCTTGCAGAAGACGTTCCACATTCTCGGCTATGAGGATGAGCAGTTTGCATTGAAGGTGCGCGACATGTTCACCAGCAGCACCATCCGGTACCGGAACCTGAAGGAGGAGCTTCTGAGGAGACGCATCGCGGAGGAGAAGGAGAGGCTGGAGGAGGAGAAGAAGGTATTCCTCACATTGGGTGCTGGCCCAGGTGTGGCGTCCCCATTGGGGGACCTCCTCTGCAGGGAACCGTCCTTGGGGGGGGGGGGGGGGGGCGTAACTGTCACGCCGGGACGGTCCAAATGGTGACCCCTGACCCTTCAGGTATCATCTCTGGACTCGTCACTCGGAGTATGTGGCCCCTGACGTGTCTCAGTCCTGAGTCCCCACCGCGCTCCTTACTGGTATGCCCCCTATGTGCTGCGGTGATGGCGCCACTTCAGATCCAAGTAGTAAAATATATCGCCGGCGCGCCAAAGTCCAATCTTCCCCAGCGCTCATTTTATTGCTGCGCGCCTCTCGTCACAGCGTATCGGGGTCCCTCCATCACCTCAGTCCTGAGTGCGCCGAGGCTTGGGGGGTCAATGGCGGCTTCCTCCCAGGCGGTCTCTGTCCCCCAATGTCACACAACCTCTTT
>NW_017316678.1:0-625 GCF_000935625.1 Nanorana parkeri
AATTGCTTTGTCCTTGTTTCTCACCTGAGATGTACGGAGGAGATCGGGGGAGGGGGAGTTCAGGATGGGCAGACGGAAGGGTGTGCAGGGTATGTCATGACTTCCATCTACAACAAATCTTCCGGTCCAGTATCTCTCCTGATCAGCGCGCTCCTCCATTTATAAGTCCTCTCGTCACCCTCGGGGTGATCCCTCTGCTCAGCTTTGTCTCTGAAGATCTGAGATGACTTCCAAAGGTAAAATAGTTGTCTCGTTATAAAGCCCTCGGGGGGTCGGATCTCAGGGAATTCACCGCCAACTTCACCATCCCAAAATAACTCAACAGGAGATGATGAGAGAACCTTCCCCGACCACTTCTACTGCACTGGATGGATGACAATACCTGACCATCCATGGACGCGTCTAGAATGTGGAGGATGGGGGGGGGAGGTGTCTATAAGTCACCATTCAATCTACTAATATATATATATATACACTACATTGCCAAAAGTATTGGGACAGCCCTTCAAATCATGGGATTCAGGTCCTCCAATCACCTCCATGGCCTCAGGTGTATAGGATGAGGCACATCGGCGTGCAGACGTTTCTACAGACATTGGTGAGGGAACGGGTCGCTCTCAGGAGC
>NW_017316679.1:0-625 GCF_000935625.1 Nanorana parkeri
GCCCCATCATTGGTATCAGTGGGAGGGATAGTGCCCCATCAACGGTATCAGTGGGAGGAATAGTGCCCCATTATTGGTGGTATCATGGGAGGAATAGTGTCCCATCATTGGTATCAGTAGGAGGAATAGTGTCCCATCATCGGTATCAGTGGGAGTAATAGTGTCCCATCATTGGTATCAGTGGAAGGAATAGTGTACCATCATTGGTATCATGGGAGGCATAGTGCCACATCATTGGTATCATGGGAGGAATAGTGTACCATCATTGGTATCATGGGAGGCATAGTGCCCCATCATTGGTATTATGGGAGGAATAGTGCCCCATCATTGGTATCATGGAAGGAATAGTGCCCCATCATTTGTATCAGTGGGAGGAATAGTGCCCCATCATTGGTATCATGGAAGGAATAGTGCCCCATCATTTGTATCAGTGGTAGAAATAGTGCCCCATCATTGGCATCAGTGGAAGAAATAGTGTCCCATCATTGGTATCATGGGAGGCATAGTACCCCATCATTGGTATCATGGGAGGGATAGCGCCCCATCATTGGTATCAGTGGGAGGAATACTGCCCCATCATTGGAATCATGGGAGGAATAGTGCTCCATCATTGGTATCAGTGGGA